>NW_027186296.1:22065812-22110165 GCF_028583685.1 Petaurus breviceps papuanus
TCCTTCCTTCCTTCCTTCCTTCCTTCCTTCCTTCCTTCCTTCCCTCTGTCACATAGGGTATCATACCCTTACCTCTGTTTGGCCCCAGATTGGTTTATAGTGAATATAAATAGCAATTAGCAATTGTTTCTATTTCTTTCTGTTTTGGCCAGAAACCCCTCCCAGGTTGATTTTGTTTTTCTAACTAGGTCAAAGAGGCCATTCTCTGACTTATTTCTTACCTAGCCTTAATCACTGAATGGGTGTTGCCTCAGTCAAACTGAGAGCTGTTATACATCTTAGCTTAAAATGGTCAAGGTCTGTATCCAGGGCCATCTCCAGTCCTCCTGATCTGTATCTTGCCACTGGACCCAGATGGCTTTGGAGGAGAAAGTGAGGCTGGTGACTTTGCACAGTCCTTTTTCACTTAAATCCAATTCACTTACATGTCATGGCATCACCTCCCTTGATGTCTTCATCCTCTTTGAGAATGAAAGACAAACAACAACAAACAATGGAGTCTCCTCTTTGTCAGGAAATGCCTTAAGCAATGATTTGAAGATCAGGGCTAAACCCAGGACCATTCCCTCTCCCTCCTAAGGTCTGTGGATGTAAATCTTGTGTCCTGACCAGAGGGAGTTCCTTCTAGTCATACAGCTAGCATGTGTCAGAGGGAGGATTTGAAACCATCTTCCTGACTTCAAGCCTGACTCTCTTATCTACAATACCATACTTAAATATTGCTAGCCTAGAATATCCCTAATATAAACCCAATATGTTCTCAGTACCCATTTCTACATGTGCATATGAAAAGAAAAAGTCACTTGAGAAATTGTTTCTAGAACTAGGTTTATGTTGGACATGGAAAATTCCATTTATAATCCTCAGAGTAAATATTTCAATTAAGATGACTGCAAAGATAGTCCTGAAAATTCTGTGCCGTCAAAATGCATCTTAAATACATTGACATTTTTTCCCAACCTAATATTGAACTCATGCCAGAAAATGAATTTTTTTTACACTTATTTATTTATTTAGACTCATTTTCCAAAGTAAGTATTTGACCAAAAATATTTCTTGTGAAAAGAACAAAGTAATATTGCTGGAAAATTACAAATGCCTCATTTATCTAGGATCCAAGCAGTGGGACATGATGAAAAATGTATTCTGTTGTAAGACACATTTTCAGTCATGTTCAAGGTCCAATAGCCAAGGTTATGGAATATTTATCAATTTTAAATGCCCAGCTTCCTTGACCATAGCAAGATCGTAACTATTTACATTGAAGGTTACAGAGCAGCTTCATCTTTCACAGTGCAGCTGAGGTCTCTAATCCATTCTCAGAGCTACAGTGAGTACATAGCTGATGTGATCACACCTGGCCTTGCCCTGTATGTTGTGTCACCAAGATTCAGGAAAAGAAAAGGGGGATGCCATACATGTGGGTGTTATGGGAACTAGTAGTTTTTACTGGTCAATACAAGAACAAATTTTTGTTTAATTATATGTGGTTCTACAGGTAAAGGATGATGAAGTACTGGTTTCTTGCTGTCTACTGCTACTGCTGCCTTTCTGGCCCTATGTCCCCTTCCTCACAAGACCATAAAGCTGTTTTCTATCTAAATCTTACTACATTCTGATCAGTAATATCTTTAGGACTTGTTTGGGTTTGATAACAGAGCTTCAGACCTAAAAGATAGGATGCTATACAGAGACACCATTTCTTCCAGTGAATTTTGCTCCAATAAAACAGCATCAAAGCGGCCATCAAATGAATTCTGCAATTAGCATAGTCCAATGGCACTAGGTAGCCTGGTGGCTTATGGACAAAGATATTCTTTGGGAAATGTTCTGGAAGGAGCAGTAGGAAAGGTAACATTAATCTTTGTCTCATTTGTAGACATAGCCTTGCCCTCACAAAGGTATTCTTGAATGGAAAAGATGGAAATATTTGATGCCCAGGACCCAATAAGAGGCTCTTAAGTGAGCTGGTTAGGAGAAAATGCATCCTTTTCCTTTCATCTATTTTGACTTCCTTTCTGCCCTTGTAAATGTAAGGGGCTGAGGAATGTACTAATAGCAAAAGGGCAAGGTTCTAAGAGAGGAAAGGAACAGACTGCTTCTTAATGCAGATACACTTAGGGTTGGAACTATGGCTAAAAAACTACCTTAAACAATAAAACCCTTTCACAGAAGGTTTCTACAGGGAGCACACAATAGAGGATGGAACACATAGCTTTTTTCTTTCAAAAATCCTCTTAAGAAGCCAGGATAAATGTCCCATTTTAGCTCTGAAGTGGTCAGAACTCTTTGAACATGTTTTGATGGAAGCAATGGGAAAAGAAACGGTTGGACTCTTCCAGATCTGTTATTCAAAGAGTGACCACTGTGTTTCTTTACATGGTCACAAAGATGGTGCAGTGGATTATGAGGTGATAGTGACTCTATTCACAGTATCACCATTTGATACTGTGGGCATAAATTATTCTTGTAAGTTACTTGTCTTTTCCAAGGTTCTGGTTCTCCATTTGTAAAATGGGCATGCTGACCTGGAAAAGAAGACAGGCTTAAAATACCACATTTTCTGCCTTATTCCATATGAGGAGTAGAATGAGATAGCTTGAGATATGGTAGATGAATTTGTATATTTATTTCATGTAGAAGGGAGGGAACATTTCTAAAAACACTTCTTTTTCTTTTTTTTTTGTCTATAGGATTGATCAGTCTTCTGGGGAAGTAGGGGGTAGAGGAACATGTTTCACAGTCCTGGGGGAAGGTTATTGCTTTAGTCAGAAAAAAAGCATGTATGATCAGATGGCATGGATGGACATGTTATGGTACTTATTTCTGGTGTCTTTTGTCACTTATCTGCCATCTAGCTGGGCCTTCTGTTTCTTGAAGCCCTCCCAGTATCAGTCCCTCCCCTGATTCCCAAAATGTAGCATTTTCAGAAGGCAAGACATATAACTTTTGCAGAGAGTTGATTTGATGGCCAACCTGATAGTGTTTAATTGGACCAAAATCTAATGGAAGAAATTATACCATTCTATATCAGGGTTCTTAAACTAGTTATATCACAGACATCTTTGGCAGTTTGGTATAATACTACTGTGGTTTGTTGCCTATGTCCATGATAGAGAAATGATACACTTTAGTTAAAGGTTGATGAAAAAAAGTTTTAATTCTTTTCACATTCAAGATTATAGACCCAAATGAAATTTATCCACAGACTCTTTGGCACTTAAGACTTGTCATCTGAAGAGTTACTTGAAAATAATAGAAGAGATTCAATGATTGATCCATGGTCATATTGCTGGTAACTTTGAGAGGTCAAATTTGAACCAAGAGCACTGATTCCAACTCCAGTACCATTCAGTGTACCATGATTTCTCATGCTGATAGATTCTAAACAGAAGAATTAGTGTACTGTTTGCTGAAAGTTAAAGCAACTACAGTAGGATTGTAAATCATGAGAGAAGTGTTGACTTCTATCCTGTGGACAATGGGGCAACTCAGCAGAGGCTTTTGAAGAGCCTAATGATGTGATCAAACTGGTGTTTTGGGAAAATTAATCCTGTGGAAATATGTAATATTGACTGGTAGGGGTAGCTAGACTGAAGGTGGGTAGACCAATTGTCATGCTTTTATGTGAATCTGAGTGTGAGGTGATAACTTGGACTAGTATAGTGACCATGGGAATAGAGAGGAAGGGATAGGTGCAATAGACATCATCTAGAAACAGTTGACAGGCCTTGATGTTTGACTTGATATAAGGGATAAGTGAGAAGAAGGAGTCAAAATTGATCAAGCCTTGTTGATTTTGATAATGAGGGTTCCATTGGCAGGAACAGTGAAGTTGGGAGAAGACTGCCAGGGAAGGTAATTACATTTTGTACATGACAATTTTGGATTGATGGTGGCATGTTCAGTGATGATGTGAGATTATACTTTTTAAGTTTTATTCTGGCATCCTCCAACAAAATTATTAGTCAGACCCTATTCATTGACATTTGCTTCTTTCACAGACAGAAAGAACTCACATCTAAGCCCATAGAGAGACAAAAACTCCTCATTCCTCAGTAAACCACTATCTTCCTTAGGGTCCTTTGAATTCTCATGACTTATAAAACTATACTATGTGAGTCTCTAGCAAGGAGAAAAGTTGTATTTCTCTAATCACTATCAATGCCGTGCCCCTCATTCCTCTTTTTCTAGTTATTCTCCTCCCATTGGCACTCCATTACCATTGAAGTTTCATTGCTACTGCTCTCCAATCTGACTTGGTGATGGAGTACTTCTTGATGTTTTCACTACCTACACTTTTTTCATATATATATATATATACATATATATATATATATACACACCCCATATAGCCATATATATGTGTGTGTGTGTGTGTGTGTATTTTGGATTAGATGACTTCTGAGGCACCTTCCAGTTCTAAATCTATGATCTGGAAAAAATCAGACAATTATCTATTTTCAAATAGCCCAATATTTGGTATAATACATTAAAAGAGTCTTGTTCTGGCTAATGTGAGGAAAGATTCTGCTTTAATTTATGCCCTTTCATTTTTCTTTTTGCACTTCATGAAAGCAATTATCTGTTTTATTGTCCACTTTTAATAAGGAAGTAACTGATCTGTGTGAAGAGCTCAGTCATATTACTTATGGGGAATGCTAACATTCAGTGCCTCAATATTTAATCTGCACAATTCCTGTTCATGTTTTATTAATATTCCTCAGAGATATTGAGGGCATTGTTAATTGCATAGTTTCTTCATTCAAATATGTTTGTTCCAAAGTGCAACTTGTTTAAATTTTTTTTTTTTTAGCTTTTCAGTTTAGATTCCTGTCTTAGTATTGGAATCTAGGTCCATTAGGTACCATTCATCTGTGAGATGAATTCCATATTCCAGTTATTGATTCCATCATGAGTGAACATCTATAGAATTTAGGCAAGAAATGCTAGTGTTTTACTGTGTCCTAAATAGGACTTATATTATTCTTTCAATATGGGAAGAAAATGGAGGGAAATATCTTTATTTGAACAGATTGGGGGAATGTTTCACATATTAGGGACTACTATATGTAATACATCTTTTCCTCTGATACATGAAATGAAAACAGTATTCTCAGCTATAATGATTCAATGGCATATGTTTCATAATTCCTGTCCATTTGCCTTTGAATGTTACTTCCTTTCTAAGTTATCAAATATGTTTTCACATTGGCGATTTTTACGTGATTATAAATGTTAGGGATTTATCTATTTTGCAGTAGGTTAAACAGAGATGTCCAAAATGGTGCTAAGAATAGATTGTTCTTTTAATCTTGATACAGGGGGTTTTAATATTGACTCTACTGGGGCAGCTAGGTGGCATAGAGCACTGGCCCTGGAATCAGGAGGACCTGAGTTCAAATTTGGCCTCAGACACTTAACACAAAAAACTAGCTGTGTGACCTTGGGCAAGTCATTTAACCCCAATTGCCCTACCTTCCCCCCTTCAAAAAGCAAAAAAAAAAACAAACCCAAAAACCCCATTGCCTTTACTTTTTGCTAGCAAATATTAAAACTTAAGAGGCTTCAGTTTCCTCATCTGACAAATGGTGGAATTAGATTGGATAATCCCTAAAGTCCCTTCTGGCTATATGATCCTATTGTACTATACTTTCAAAAGGAGTTGGTTGTATGGGGTGTTAAGGAAGGACTAGCCCCTCTGATGTGAGGGCTTGCTAAGCTCTTTTCAGGGCTGCTTATCCAATTAACAGCATCAGTGAGGTGTTCAACTGGTCACCCAATTCTTACCTGTGGCTCCAAGAAGCTGTCGGATGGAAAGTGATCACACCTTGGTAAAACCAATTTGACAGATGTGTTAAACCAGGTAAAGGGTAACTGACAGGCCTTAAACCCATTGGTGAGTTAGGGGGATGTCTACCTTAAGCATATCAAGACCTCTCCAGGCAGAATGGGTGGATGAGAACAATTTATTCCAATGGCCATGATGGTGGCTAAAGTAAGCATTGTGAAGTGTTTAGAGCTTGGTCAGACATCAAAGATGCCAAGGATATCCACTGCATCCTGGGCCATCACCAGTCATCTTGACTTTTGTTCTTCCACTGGAGTTGGATGACTCTGGAAGAGAGAATGAGGCTGCCAACTTTGTACAACTCTGCCTCACTTAAATCCAATTGAACAAGTTAAGACATCATCTCTGATATAGCCAGTCATCCTCAAAAACAGAGGACAAAAACATCAAATGGAGTGCCTTTTTCTATCATATCACTAATATAATAAGAATTATTATGTCTTACAGTACACATCACAAAGCTGTGTTGTACTTGTGTCATGTTATTTATAGTATTCAAAGCAATTTTATGTGATATTTGTTCTTCAAGATATATGAAACTTTATATTTCTTTTTTTCTTTTTGCTTTTTAGAGGGCAATTGGGGTTGTGACTTGCCCAAAGTCACATGGCTAGTAAGTGTGTCAAGTGTCAGAGGCCGGATTTGAACTCAAGTCCTCCTGACTCCAAGACTGCACCACCTGGCTGCCCTGAAACTTTATATTTCTTTAAGTAATTTCATATGATATTCATTTGTTTAGCACTATCATTTCTACTCTACAGATGAGGCTCACTAAAATAAAAAAAAAGAATATATTGTTACCCCCCTTTCCCTTTTGCTTTGAAAAGAACCTTACACAGCTATTTAATTCAAACTCCAGTTGCTAGCCATAGCTTTGTATACTCATTTCATCTTGCCTTAATTCAGTGATCTGAGTCTTTTTCACATGCAAATTACAACTCTTTTCTGGCTTAGTAAAGGGCCTTTGAGAATTGTTAGCAGTAGGACCCTACAGCCAACCTGGGGAGGGGCTTCTGAGTCCAGCTGGGATAATTCTTGGTTAATTGTTATACTGTCTGTTGCAAGGTCTGTAATTGACAACTTTCTTAGTAGAACTGGCCAGAGCTTGTGCTCCACTGACTACACCTTTTAGAACCAAATCTCACTTACATGTTACAAGGAGACCTCAGAGTAGGGCTTTAGTGGGAGGGTATCTATCTTATTTTAAATTAAGTACTCAGAGATCAACAACCTCCCTATTGCCAAACTCAGTGGTTTTTGATCAGGTCTCATTCTCTTAAAGCATTTGGCACAATGGACTGCTCTGCTTCGTGAAACTCATCTTGGTTTCTGTGCATAAGCCTCACTACTTTCTATTGCTCAGTGATCCTTCTGCTCTTTCTTATTGACTTTATATCTTCTTTTCCCACAGTAACTCTTATAAACCTTTTCCTTTGTCCACACATCTTCAGCTAAACTCCTAACCTATACAATATAGGGCTTAAGGTCCTATTTCATTGAGTTTGTAGTCATCTAATGGGAGATGCCTTTTTTTATCCATCAAAACTTTTCAGTATCCTTACTCATTCTTTTCAACCTTCCAACCTCAAAGAAAGATGTAATATTACTAAGGCCTATTAGGAAATGCTCTAGCCCTAGAAAGAATTCTGACTTTCCTAGGGAAAGGCTAGAACCTTGAAATAATACCCTAGGAACTCTAACATAGGCTAGACAACAATTTGTCTGAAAAAGATCTGGGGGGTCAAGTGGACTGAAAACTAGAAATGAATTATCAGTTAATACATAAACATGAAAAGGAGCTCTGATTTTATCATCACAGAGGGACTCCTGGTTTAGGATCTCTATCCATCAATGCAAATCACAACCCATACAACATTTCTGTGACAGTAGCTAAGTTCTTGGTAGCTGCCTGAGACACACAGCAGTTGAATTACTTTGCCTGAAGTCATATAAGCTAATATTATCAGAGACTGAATTTGTACTCAGGGCTTCCTGATTTCATCCTTAACACTTTATCTGCTAAACTATGCTTCCTTCAACAGTGTTATATGATGGCCAAAAAAGTTTGAGTGGTATCAGGTTACATTTTGGAGAGGCATAGAATGCAGGATTAGGAAGATCTCAGCTTTGCTCCAGACCAACCACATTTAGAATACTGTGTTCTGGGCACCACATTTTAGGAATGACATTTCTAAATTGGAAACTATTCAGAGGACAGTGACTAGGATGGTGAAGAGCCTTGGAATTGTGCTATATGAAAATTATTTGAAGGAAATGGGAATTTCCAGAAGAGAATAGTTGGTATAGGGGAATAAGAGTTGGAATATAGGGAATGTGCTCTTTTCAAATATTTAGAGGGCTTACATATTGAAGATGAATTGTTACTGCTAGGTCCTAGTGGCCAGATTGTGTGGAAGTCTCAAAGAAACAAATTCTGGATTGACTCAAGGAAACTAGAGCTATTCAAATGCTAATTGACCTCCCTGTTCCAGTAAATATTTATGCAAAGGATGAATGATCCCTCCTTAGGCATGTTGTCTAGGGAATTCTTGTGAAGGGATGGGTTAAACTAGATGGTCTCTGAGGCCCCTTCCACTTCTAAGACTGATACTATGCCTTTGGAACAGAAAAGCTTCCAGGCCATTGACCACAGACATCATCCTGGGAAATAACCCGTATGGAGATGAAGCCTGACCACTGTTCCTATAGGTCATATTGGCACATCTATTAAAGTCTTTAAAAGAAGGCTCTAGTCACCAAAGTCCTTAGCACTGACAAATAGTTTAACATAAAAAAATATATGATTTGATCAGTAGAAATGAGATTAAAGAACCATTACAATCTGCTTTGTTTCTGTACTCTAAGGATTATGGGGCCTTTCCATTTTACTTGCAGCTAGAACCTTTTATATGGGTCATCTCCTCTGTGAGAATGTTAGCTTCTTGAGAGTAGGGATTATCTTTCTTTTTAATCAGTGATCTACTCATAATAATTACTTAATAAATACTTCATTAGCATTGGGGAATGCTTGAGTGATCTCTGAGTTCTAGTGGCACACCTTCTGAGGCTATATGGGTACATCAGGCTTCAACTCTCAACTCTCTGCTAGAAACTGTTCTTTTTAAGTCTGCTAATAATTTCCTAGTGACCAAGCCAATGGGCCTTTTGGTCCTTCTGAATTTCGTTCTGTTAACCTCCCCCTTTTAGATATAATTTTGGTGTCAGAGGCACCATACTTTTGTGGTTTTTCTTCTATTCAATTGAATTCAAATAAAGACTTGTTAATATTTAATAAATACCTTATTAATAAAGACTTATTTAGTATCTATGCTATGTAAATCATTATGATCATATGATCATAAATTCAGAGCTTGAAGGGGATAAAAAATCATCGTGTCCAAATTTTTCATTTTATAGTTGAGAAAGTTAAGGTACTGAAAGCTTAAGTAAACTGCCCAGGGCCACACAACTAATTTATGTTGTTGTTGTTGTTCATTTGTGTCCAATTTTTTTGTGACCCTGTGGACCATAGCACACCAATGCTGTCCATGGTTATTTTGGCAAAGATTCTGGATTGGCTTTCCATTTCCTTCTCCAGCTCATTTTACAAATGAGGAAACTGAGGGAAATAGGGTTAAGTGACTTGCCCAGCTAAAGTGACTTTCACAACTAGTGTCTGATGTTGGATTTGAACTCAGGTCTTCCCGACTCCAGGTCTAGCACTCTATTCACCAAGTTACCCATATGCCTAACTAATTCATACTAAAGCAGTGGCTGAATCCAGGTCTCCTAACACCAAATTCAGTGCCCTCTCCAATATGTTTTGCTATGGCATGTTACATGGCAAGATAAAGATGACACAAAGACTGATTCAACATTGATACTGCTCTAAAAATGTGTAATGTAAGGGGAAGAATGATGGTAAAAGAGTCAGGAGACATACAAGTTACTTCTGATGATGAATATGAGTAAGTCTCAACTTCTATGAGTCTCAGTTTCCTCATCTGTAAAAAGGGGATAATAATATATGTAGCTTCTATTCCCTAAGGTTATGGTGGAATCAAATGAGAGTGTATGTGAAGTACTTCGTAAACCTAAATGAAAGCGCTCTATATGTCTGTGTTATTATCAATCTAATGGGAGGAAAGGATATACACAAATAATTATGATATTCAGGAAAAGGAGATAACTACAATGAGAGGTCTCTAAAATTTCATCTGTTGTCTGATTGTTACCTGAAGCTCAATGTGTCTAAAACCTAAGTTATTTCTTGAAAACTAGCTTTCCTTCCAAAATAAAATTCATTTATTTATCCATTCATTCAATACCTACTTGTTAAGCATCATACGGTGTGCCAGAAATTGTGTTAAGTACTTGTAATAAAAAAAAAAACAACAGTCTTTTTCCTCAAGGAAGTAGAAAACATATACAAAGTAAATACAAGGTAATTTTTTTTTGGGGGGGGTGTAGAGTTGAGTACTAGTAGTTGTGTGTGTCAGTGTGTGTGTGTGTGTGTGTGTGTGTGTGTATGTGAATCAGGATGATCCTCCTGTTGGAGGTGGCATTTTAGGAGAGCTTTGAAAGATGCCACAGATTGTATGAGATAAAGATAAGGAGTGTATAAGATTTAGGCATGGGAGAGAGAGCCTTCTCAAAGCCATAAACACAGAAGATGGAATGTGGGGTATAGGTAACAGCAAGACTAGTTTGGTTAGAGCCGTGTGTGTGTGTGTGTGTGTGTGTGTGTGTGTGTGTGTGTGTGTGTGTAGTTAGCCTGAAAAGGTAGGCTGGAACTATATTGGAAAACATTTTACATGCAAAACAATAGAGTACAAATTTGAACTTCTTGAGGGAGAGAGTACCATGGTCAGACCTATGCTTTAGGAATATCAGTTGGGTTTGTATGGAGGAAGAATTGGAGAGGAAGCAAGGATACCAATTAGGAGGTTACTGGAATGATCCATCTAGGAAAGAAGTGATAAGGTGATGAACTATGGGGTGACCATGTAAGTGGAGGGAATGGGATAGGTTGAAGAGATGCAGTAGAGGTCGAATGGACAAGACATGGTAACTGATTGGATATGAAGAGTGGAGGGGATCTGGGTTCTAATGTCCCTACCCTCACATGCAGCCATTTACTGGCAAAGAAAACTGATGAAAAACTATAGTTACAGGAAGGTAGGTAATACAGCAGATAGAACACAGGATTTGGAGTCAGGGAAGTAAAGTTCAACTCTTGCCTCAGACACTTAATAGCTATGTGCCTCTGGAAAAGTCACATGACTGCTTTGTGCCTCAGTTTATTCATTTTTAAAGTGGAGATATATAGCACACAAGATTGATTCGAGGATAAAATCACTCTCTCTCTCTCTCTCTCTCTCTCTCTATATATATATATATATATATATCTTTGCAAATCTTAAAGTCCTACAGAAATGCTAGCTATTGTTATAATCATCATCACCATCATCATATTCTGTTTTGCACAGTATTTGGATTGTGGATCTCTGGGCTCCTTCAAGTTCTATTTTAGGAAGAGATTGCTTGGGTGAACAAGACATGCATAAGAGTAGCAAGTTAGTAACATGAGAATTACCATCCCTGCCAAGCAGCTCCTTCCTCTTCCTGTCATTTAAATGGATTCATAGGGGAGGCAGTTTGGTTCAGTGCAAAAATCACTGGATCTGAAGTCAAAGAATTTGGATTCTGACCCCAAATTCTGCTACCTACTCTCTGTGTAACCTTGAACAAGACACTTAAACTAGTTTCTTCATCTACAAAATTATGGGGTTGGATTAGGTGACTTCCCAGAACCCTTTCAGATCTAAATCTTCTCCCATCATCCTATGAACTCTGGGAGTTCCAAATTCTTGCTTTTTTGCTATTAGGGAAATAAAATCACCTGAAACATTGACATCGATTGCTTTCCCAATTTTAACAACTTCACGGGAGCTACCATTCACATTTCTTTCCTGTTGTCCAGAGGAAGTTGGAGCAGGCCCTGGTTTTTCTGGGACAGTGCCACTTGGTGCTTAGATCAACCCATGCATTTCCTCCAGAACAGACCCAGGTGGCCCAAGTGAGTGTCAAGCTTGAAGGGTTTGTATTGATAGTGCCCTTGATGGAGGACAACCAATCCCTAGGGAACTACCAGTACTTTGAAGCAGAGGTCAGGGAAATGTTTGATTTCCTTCATATGAAAGATGCTGTAGGTTCCGTACTAAATATCATGCAAAGGGCAAGTTCCCTACTGGAGAATATGAATTAATTTAGGTATTTGGAAATTATTTGGGACTGAGAGATCTAGAAAGAGATTTTAAAGTAGTGGTTGAACTTTTTTGGATGAGGAAACTGAGGTTCAGAGGCAGTGACTTTAAAAGTGTCTCACAATTTGTGAGTGGCAGGGTGAGACACAAATATAGGACTTACTACTCCTTGGCCAGTGCTCACTCTACTACAAAGGGCAGCTACATTAGCTTCCTCTGAGTTCTAACTCTCTTCTTGCAGAACAAGTAAATAAATTTCTTGTTTAGAGGAAGCATTTTTGAATGTCATCATTCTTAATGGCATGTAAGCTCCTTAAAGTTAATAAGGCATTTAGCTCCAGTGGCCTAGGAATAGATCAAAGAGATTTCTTTTTCATAACTCAAGATAGCTGTATGCTAGGGTGCAGATGACAGCAATTCTCCTTTTCTTTTACTTCTCTGGAGAGGACATAGCCTACAGAAGGTTTTTCATTGCTTTGAAACTGCTCTATAAAGTGAAAGAAGATTATTTTTCTCTCATAGACCACCTACCACCTCTCTCCAGGCAAAGATCTGATACCAAGGGTTTGAGGTATTTCACCCCTGGTGGGTTAGTCTTTTTCCTTAAGTTATCAAAAACCTTAACAAAATAAAAAATCAAAAACTAAAGTTTGATAGTTTGATTTGAGGCCTATGTGGGGACAAGGCCTGTACAACAAAATGAAAATGAATGTCCTGGCTTCTGCAAACCCTGTTTCCATCAAATTAATAATGGAAAACATCACATCAAAGTACTCCTTGTGTTCAATAGCCTGTGGCACATTTGGACTTATCAATAGATGTTCAACAATATTACAACTTGTTTAAATCTTGGTAAAGTAGTGTTATGTACTATTGTTATTGACTTTCCTTTTCTAATTACCACCCAAAGGTGACGGATGATACAGCTCTAATGATCACACTCTTGGAGAGGAGAGTGGCTTTGGGTCTCACCTCATTACATCTTAGTAGCACTAAAGGGAACCTCTAGTGAAAATGAGTAGCTTTAGCAAGACAACTACATCCTGTTCCAATACATATACAAATAGGAATATCTGAGAATTTGAGAACGTTCTTGCCCCAGATTCTGTGACTGACTCAGAATCAAATTTTTTTTAAAAAAATGAATGTGAGTTCTATTGTACTTATACTTTCAAAACTTTCTTTGGGTGATGTAACATGGTCTCAGAAATTTCAGAAATTCACCTGAGGCTGACTCTGAAAGTCCCTTACTGGAACACCAATGCCTTCCAATTCAGGGACAGAAATTATCCAAAAGCATAAAGGAAAGGGAAACAGAAACAGTTCTTTGCAAATTAGTATACTAGGAAAGAAAGAGATGTACATACATATCAGGGAAATCCCAGGCATCCCATTGGTGTTCATCCCATGCCCTAGACGGTCATCTAAGATTCTTGCTCTGTAAACAACTAAGATTGTCAAAAGGGACAAGAGTAAAGCAATCTAGTGAAATCTACTGGCTCCAGCAAATAGCCCTTCTTCCTCTATAAAAATTCCATGGGGTTTCTAGGATGCTGTCCACTACCAGAGTGCTGAACTAGAAAGCTACTTTCAGTGTTTGATCAGAGGATCTTAAATTTAGAATTGGAAGGAACCTTAGAGGCCATCTAATTCAACTCCTTCATTTCACAGATAAGAATACTGAGATATGAGGGAGTTATATGACTTATCCAGGGATACACAGGTAGTTTCAAAGGCAATAGTTGAACCCACCTCCTCTGATTCTAGAGCCAATTCCAGAGCTGCCTCCAGCAGCATTCAACTGTTTTCCTATGGGGCTAATAGAGGGAAAAAGAGCAAGTTAAAACATGATTAAGGAGCTTCTTAAACTAGCTGTTTCCCCAAGTTGCCATTGGGAAAATGCTGGTCTTCCTACATTGTATAACAATGAAACTAGGAATTTCTTTTCCTGGTTCTTGGATTGGTACTTGAATAAGTTCATGGTACTTTCTCTTACACATGACAAGTTATGTTCATTATTAGTCATTAAAAGAATATGGAAGCATCCCAGAAAATTTCCCCTGTCTGAATCACAAGTGGTCCCATTTGTTTTGAGGGATAGGTATTTGTATTATATTAAATCTTAGATACCTAAGTTTAGTTGATCTTTTTGTGACCTCATTCTTTTTTGACCCCTTTGTAGCATTTTAAACTGTTGATCATGCTATCCTTTTGGGTATTCTTTTTTCTCTGCATTTTTGTGACTCTGCTCCTGGTTCTTTAAAGACTCTGATCATTCCTTTGCTGGTTCATCATCCATATCCTTTTCCCAAACTGTAGGTTTACCCATGGCTCCCTCTTGCACCATGATTTCTCTATTCACTCTCTTTTAGTGATTTCATTAACTCTCACTGTTTAATTGTCAACTCTATGACTATGATTCTCAGATCTCTATATCCTGATCAGTTCTCTCTCCTGAGCTTTAGTCATTTATCATGAACTATCTATTGTAATTTCATACTTGATGTCCTGTATCTTAAACTTAATATGGTTAAAGCAGAACTCCCTAATCTTTACTCCTAAACTCACCCCTCTTCAATGTCCCTATTTTGAGCTAATGTGATAGCATACTTCTAGTTGACCAGGTTCATAAGCTTGATGTCATTTTCAACTCCCCATTCCCTTATCCCACATGCACAATCAGTTATTGTTTCTACCTCCATGACCTCTCTGAGATATGTTCCTTTCACTCTACTCATGAAGCCCTTGTCCTGGTTCAGGTCCTCTTTACCTCTCACCTGGAATACTGCACTAGCCTCCTTAAAGGGTTTCCCTGCCTCAAGTCTTTCCCCCCCTCTAATCAATCTTCTGAAGAGAAGACGAAATGATTATTCTAAAATGCAGTTCTCTCTATGTCACTTTCTTACTCAGTAAACTTTAGAGACCCTCTACTGATTTTGAAATTAAATATAAATGTTTGGAATTTAATTCCCTTTGCAACCTGGCCTTATCATTCCTTTCCAGTCTTATTATATATTACTCCTCCATCCACATTGATGCACTAGCCTTCTTTCTCTTCCTCACAGTTAGCACTCCTTTCATATCTGTGCCTTTACACTGTTTGTTGCTCATGCATGAACTAATAATAACATCTATATAGTACTTTAAGGTTTGCAGAGCATTTTACAAATGTTATTTCTCTTGACCCTCACAATATTCCTGGGAGGTAGGTGCTATTATTATATCCATTTTACAAATGAGAAAACTAAGGTAGACAGAGGTCAAGTGACTTGTCCAGGGTCACACAGGTAATAAGAGTATGAAACTAGATTTAACCTCAAGATTTCCTGACTCCAAGTCCAGGACTTTATCCACTGTACCAACCGAGCTGCCTCACCTATGCTACCTCCTTACATTTACCTCTTAGACTTATTAGTTTCCTTTAAGATTCATCTCAAGTACCATGTTCTTCATGAAGCCTTTCTTGACCCCCTGACCCTCTGACTACTAATCCCTCTTCTTCCAAACCATCTTATATCTTTTAAAAAATACATTTTGTATATGATTACCTATGAGCATGTGCATATGCATATGGTGTCCCCTAGACAGATTGTAGGTTCCTTAAGAACAGTGATTGTTTTATGTATCTTTGTATCTTTAGTGCCTCACACTGTGCTTGGCATATAGTAAGTGCTTAATAAATGTTGGTTGATTGATTGTCTTTTTGTCCTCGTATCTATTACCATCTCTTCTAAATCCCTATTTGAACAAGAAATCAAAACATCTATGTATAGGAAGATAAAAATATAACCATGGTCAATTAGTACATTTTCATGTGTCCTTAAAAGAGGATCTTTGATGTCTCCCTGGGACTGATTCCAAGATATTAACATTATATGAGGAAGCCATCACTCAAGGATTGGAGTTGCAGTCAACTGGTGCTTCTCTCATTCTTTGAATGGCAATCTCTCACCTCTCCTACTCCTAATCCTTGTGATTCATAATTTTTGTCTGCCAAAGTAAAAACTCCTTTGCCTTGTCTTTTCACAATTTCTACCCCTCTCAACCCACTTACCTCAATCTAACACCTCCTTAATTCTTATCATCTCCACTACATCTACTGAAAAGCCCATTCAATCACTAAGATTGTCCTAGAAACCATAGAACCCTGGATACCTCTGGAAGACAATGAATCTTTGGTCATCCTTTCATCTATCAACAATCACACATAAGAATGGTCATACCTTAAATCTCACTCACCATCTGCCCAACCTTGTTACTTCCATGATACTGAACTCCAAATTTTTCTCTTTAATCGAAATTATTGATATTCTCATTTATTTTGTTCATTTTATTTGTTCTCTCTTACTCTCCCATTTCTCCTTTCACTCACCTAAATCTGTTTTCCTCTTTCACCTTGATCTTCAGTCCTGCAAGCTACCCTCTATATCCTCCCATTCTCCATGAAGTTAACTTTAGACTGACTTTTGAAGCTAAGTTTTTTGACTACAGGCTCTTTTTTCTGTAAGACTGCCTCTCAGACATATTGAGATAAAGGGGTAAACATAGGGGTCTTTCAATCAGGTTAGATCTAAAATTGAAATGGGCTCCAATTTGTTTTTAACTTTAAGAATCCAGAATTGTCATTAGTGCCCAGACTTGAAAGTAGATATGAACTTGTTGCTTAGTAACTTCTCAGCAGAAATCTATATTCACAGTTTCCATGAGACTTTAGTGTGTCTTTGATCCAGGTTACTTTCAGTTCCAGTTTTCCCTTTTGCTTATCTTGTTTAGCTTAGTAATCTTCTCTTGGCATTATGCTATGATCAGTGCCACTTATGAGGTCATATTTAGCTATACTCATTCCTGATCCTCAGCTCTAATATCTCACATCCCCATTGCCTTTTCCTCACTCAGATTTCCTAGTAACAACAGAAGCTGGTAAACTTGGCTCCTCCACAGGTAGTATCACCCCAGCTGTGTGCACAAACTGTTTAAAGTGCATCTGACTCAGCTTGGATGCAACTGCCCTCTGTCAGACTCCTGCCCTTGTTGAACAGTGATTTTCATTTAATGAAGTTATAATAACTTTGATTCTACTTTTCTGCTTCATAGTATCCTGACTTCCTTGAAGACTCATCTCAAGAGCTACCCCCTGCAGGAAACATTTCCTTCTAATGCCTTAACTTGTAAGGCTTCTTTCAATTTATTATTTAACTTGTATATGCTGATTTATCTATATGTTATATCCCCCAAAAGAACATAAGCTCATTGGGGTGGCTAGGTGGCGCAGTGAATAGAGCACTGGACCTAAAGTCAGGAGGATCTGAGTTGAAATCCAGCCTCAGACACAATACAAAAACTAGCCTTGTGACCTTGGGCAAGTCACTTAACTCCAAGTGCCCTCCAAAAAGCAAAAAAAAAAAAAAGAATAAGCTCATTGAGGGCAGAGATAATTGATTTTTTTTCTTCCTTTGTATCCTTAGCACTTAGCACAATGTTTGGCACCTAGTAAGTACTTAATTAACATCGTTATGGATTGCTTGAAAAACAATTTTGTATAATGATATGCTAAGAATTGAAATTAAATGGGGAGTTAGAGAAGCATATGAAGCATTTTTCCAATGACTTATATTGAATTCAAATAGGAAAGAGGATTCATTTTGATGGAGGTTCCCCAAATGTTCCTATTTACAAATCACATTCATGACCAACCCAGAAGCATTCTAAATGCCTCTCACCTCAGTGCCAGGTAGACACCACATGTCGATGAGTAGCTCTGAAATGGGTTGGGCAAGTCCTCACACCAGAGGTGCTAATCCTCCTTGAACACCTTATATATCCCTGGTATATAATAAACCAAGTTCTTGAAGTAGATAAAATTAGAGTGATTCACTTAAATGACTCAACTTATGATTATTTAAACAGAAATTTATATCTCTATCCCATCTCCATATAAAGTTATTACATTTACAAATATTTAATTTACAAAGCAGCTTTTTAGAAGCATGTCTCTCAAATAGAGAGAGGAAAACCTACAAGGGGGAGAAACAGCTACTTGATCACCAGTTCAAACCACAGTATCAGACTAAATCTTCTCTTAGATTGTAGTCTCACCTGTGGATCCAAGAAGCTATAACATGTGCAGTGGCCACACCCCAGTAAAACCATTTTGGCAGATGGGCTAATTAAACCAGGTGGAAAGTAACTGACAGGCCTCAAAAACTTCTGTGAGTTAGGTGGTATCTACCCCAAGCATGTGAAGACTTCCCTCAGAGGAATGTGAAGATGAAAATAATTTGTTCTAATAGCCATGAAGGCAGTTGAGGCAGGCAGTGTGGCAAGCTTAGAGTTTGGTCAGATGTCAAAGACACCAGGGTCATCCACTGCATTCCAACCCATTACCAGTCATCTTGATTTGACTTTTGTCTTGCCTCTGTACTTTGATGACTCTGGAGGAGAGAGTGAAGCTTTGTACAATTCTGCCTCACTTAAATCCAATTCATGCGTGAATCAAGACCTATAATGTCACTGGTCCTCTTCAAAAAATGAAGGATATTCCAGGCACTGTACCAGGTGCCAAAGGTACAATACAATATAAAAGGGAGACAGTTTCTACCTTCAAGGAGTTTATATTCTATATGGTGTCATTGTATTGTGGTCCCAAAACACACCACTTCTTTCATGAAATGAATAGCAATATGAAAAAGATTTTCTAGCCACTAACACTGGAAAAACACAGTAGATAAAGAATGTATACTGATCAGATTAGTAACTGGATGTGCAGCCCACTGAATTAGTCTATTGATACATATCCATCTATCTACCTATGTACACAAATATACATGGACAGATATGAAATAGATACATAGATATAGATATGTACTGGCTAGGCATTAAAAAACAAACATCATTACAGCCAGAATTGAATAGGAAAGAAAATCTAGTTGGGCTGCATTTTGGAAATTATACAGTGATTTCCATGACCCTAAACTTCTTGCTCCCAAAAAATCTTCTCTCTTTAATAGTAACACTCTCACAATGATGATTTATAATTGCAACATCTCAGAGCAAGGTCTCAGTTACAAACAACTCAAAGAACAATGATGCATGGCGTTAATAACAAACATGGGAAGATGTTTGACCACTCTGTTTCTTCTCTATTCTCAATCTTCGACTCTGATAGCTGTGTCAGATAATAGCCTTTACCAAGTTGCTGGTCAATGACAACTCATGAACTGTGGCAATTTGAATAATTATTTGTTTTATTCAAGAGGGTATTTACTGTCATATAGTTATTGTCTGTGGTAAGGATCATTTACATTTATCTAACCTATTAAGACAGTGAGATTCTTCTAGAGTATTCAGTATAAAGAGATTTTGGAAATCAGTAAAGAAGTAATTTTATGTCCTCCAATATTCTGTTTTTTTGGCTCATCTCTTTTTGTTTATTTTTTTCTTTGGAAACCTAATCTAGCCACAGACCTTCAATTATTACCTGTGTGTAGATAGTTCCCAAGACTATAGGTCGAACCTAAGTTTTTTCCCTGAGTTTTAGTCCCATATCTTCAGTTCCCTGCTAGACAGCTTCACCTGGATGTCCCATGGGCATCTCAAACTCAACATATACAAAGCTGAATTCATCATTCACCCCCTAAGCATGTCTTCAACTTTTTTTAATTTCTGTTAATGTCTTCCCTGTCCTCTGATCCAATTGCAAAACCTCAAAATGATCTTTAACATTTCCTTTGCCCTCATCCCTCTCACCTAATCTGTTGCCCTCCAAAAAATAGCTCTAGGCTACCTTGATGGCCTTATTTCTAACTACTTCCTGTCATGCACTCTGCATTAAAGGTAACTAGACAGCTAAGCTATTCCCTGATATCTTCTTCATCCTATTGCCTTCATGCATTCAATAAAGCTATTCCTCATGCTTGTAATACACTCCCTTCTCATCTCTGCCTGATGAAATCTTTCCTTATGTAAAAACCCAGCTCCTCCATGAATCCCTTCCAGAGTCCCCAAGCTGAAAGTGAATTCTCCCACTTTAAATTGATCTAAACTGCTTTTTCTGGATCTATTTTTTTTGCTTCTATTAAATTCTACCTGGTATTATAATTATTTGTTTATATATTATATAACCCAATTCAGTTTTAAATTCCATCAGGTCCAGGACTGTGTTATTTTTGTCTGTTTCCCATATATCCAGCACTATATCTTGACCCAAGCTGGCTCTTAACAAATTTGAATTAAAGACTCATTCTTAATGCTGTATTTCTGTGACATTTTCCCTCATGTTAAAGTTGCCAGATGATTCTAGTCAAGGGAAAATGTATGCAGATAGCTTAGATTTGAAAAATTAGGAATTAAAGTTTTCCATAGCATTTTCTAACTAATAATTCTGCTCAGCATGGACAATCAGATGACATAGTTTCCTGGACAAGCAGGACTATATTTAAACTGACGCTATGGTTATTCTTTCAATTATCTGTGCATAACATTTTAAATATTACAACACTATGAAAAATGAGCTCATTTTTCCTATCATCCTCATAATGGAATGACACTGCTTAATATCTGGGAGCAGGGTGGTAAAAAATATAGATTCAGCAATTCAGCAAACATTAAGTGCCTTCTATGTGCACAACATTGTTTTCGGTGCTGAGAATAGAAAGGTAACAATCAAACCTTCCCTACCATGAAAAGAGCTTACATTCTCCTAGAGGCAGAACAGGAGTAGAGAAGACCTGGAGGGCCAAAAGGGACCCAGAGAAGTAAATACGTGAAAATTTGAGGAGGAAAAGAAAATGAAGAAGCAGGGACATTGGGAAATGCTCATAGTGGACCTGAGTAAAACCTTGAAGGAAGCTGGGGATTCTAAAAGGCAGAGACAAGGAGGGTTTGCGTGACTGGAATCAAGAGAGCTTTAGTAAACACACAGAAGCAGGAGATAGAAAGTCAAGTGAAAGGAACAGTTAGTAGGCCAATTTGGCAGGAGTAAAGAGCAGGAAGGGGACCAAAATGAAATAATGCTGCTAAGGTAGCTGGAAGCCAGATTGTGGAAGGGATCTAAATGACAAACTGAGGGGTTTTCATTTTATCCTAGAGGCAACCAAGTAGTCTCTGAGAGTATGGGGACAAGGAAGTGACCTGAATCTTAGGAATAAGTCAGTTTGGCACTTACAGAAAAGGCTAGCTTGGAAAGAGGAGCCATAAGAAGTAGGGAAACCAGATAGCCCTGGCTGACAGATTTCAGGGCCATATAATTAGAACTGAGTTAATATTATAGCCCAAATAAAGCAGGAGAAATTAATGTCAGTAGGGACCAAGGGGAATAGGCAAATATTCTGTAGTTAGAAACTACTATTAAATTAGAAGGACTTTTGTAAACTATGAACTCTTAACTTTTTCATCCTGTTATCATGCCTCAAATCTATTATATGTTCCCTTTCAAAGATTTATAGTAAATCCACTCCAAATATCTAAGAAATAGATTTGCGAGAGAAGGGATGGGGTGAAGAAAACTCTGGGATCTTTCTACAGGTGAGTGGGGATTTGGAGACTATGTAAACAAAGAGAAGATGTAGCAACTTGAAACTTGAAAAAGAGAGTCAGTGAGGCAAGGCCTGGGCTGACTAGTAGGGAAAAATAGAGGAGTTAGTGGGTATACCCTGTGGTCCCAGACTTCTGTCCTGGTTATTATCATTCCATTATATTCAATAATGGGCCTCAGTCATTCTTACATTTTTTTGAAAGGGTGAATATCTTTCACTTTATTTTCAGACTGTCTGGTTCATTCAATCCAATTAACTCAAAGTCAAGAAGTTAATATCACTGTATCATACTTGAGGATTTGTCCCTTTAAGGTTACTTGATTTGGTCATTAAGATGACTAAAAAATTAACTGGACTGACAAATGGTCAGTTACATTTTCTTGGCTGTCTTGATGACTGAATGGGATAAATCACGTGGCTATCCTATTGATTTCATGGCTGTTACAAGAGCCAACTCCTAGCCACCAAGAATTGACCTGTTTTTTTGTTAATTCACTTGAACTGGATAGAGGCAGTCTCAGTGATTGCTCTCTGAACCTTACCTAGAGTTCTGACTGTCAAGGACTATAAACTTGCCCTTTTTGCTTATAGAATTGTCATCAAGAGAAAAGGCAATTCAGAGGTCACCTCTGCCTGTACCTTTTCAGTACGAAGTGATCAAAATGCATTTTGGGGTAGATGGTTGCAGAAAAAGAGAAGCATTATCATCTCTACCCTTCCACGGAATGAAATAAAGTGAGAGGAAATTCACAGCCATTTCCAAGTAGCATGGATTTGGGAACTTTAAAATGGGTCTAAATTGTGCTACCCCGAACTTCTATTCGAACTGGAGTTGGAAATACCCTGTTCTTGTTTCCTACTGCCTCCACTCTTTTATTCCCCTAATCCTGCAGGTCCAATTTCTTTCTCTTCTCTTTTTTGACTCCCTCTCTTCAAAGTGATTGACCTCTGGTTCCCCAAATGGAAACTAGATGTGCTTTCTTCAAAACTGTTCAATGTCCCTGTCTGATTGGCTAGATGGGCTGTTATGGAGTGACTCCAGGCATTCTCTTCTCCCCAGAGCCGTGGGCAGTACCTCTGTAATACTGCCAGCTCTTGATGGCCTAGAGGACAAGGGAGCAGACACGATAATTAGCTCAGAGCTTTATTAAACACAGCTACTAAGCCTTTGGTCTGGCACACAGACACACAACTCCAAACACATGTGTATATATAGACATATAATGTGTATATATGTGTATGTATAGACATATGTGTGTGTATGTACATAGATGTCAGTATACATACACACAGGTATATATACATATATACGTGCATATGTACATCTCTATATAATAGAAACACATAGATCTTTCTCATAGGTATATATACATATTACATATACATATATGTGCATGTATATATGTATACATATGAAAGTTGCAGTTATATAATGCTTTAAGGTTAGTGGTATTATTAACTGCAATTTAAGAGGTGAGGAGACTGAAGCAAAGTTTAAGTGATTTGGGGGGGAGAGACAGAGAGAGAAACAGAGAGAGACAGAGAGAGAGACAGAGAGAGAGAGACAGAGAGAGAGACAGAGAGACAGAGACAGAGACAGAGAGAGACAGAGACAGAGACACAGAGAGAGAAAGAGAGAGAGAGAGAAGTGAGAGTCATATTATGGTCTTAAATGGGACAAAGGTAAGTCAGCTTTAGCAAAATATCAAAAGCAGTAACCTGCTACTCATGAGCCATTATGTTTGGAAGAATATAATTCAATATTTTTTGCATGTTGGAAACTCACAGTTAACTGAGAATTTTTAAAGATTCATTGTGGTCAGCACAAAGGGGCTATGTGCCACAATAAATTTGAGGTTTAGGAGCTCAGAGAAATGTCAGCTTTTAGAAATGCCTAAAGATCCTATTTCTTTCTAGTTCAAAGGGGCCAGGATGGGGAAATAAAGACTAAAAGGTCCTAACTCATAAAGTTTACTTTGTAAACAAATGTATCTAATACAAAAACCCCAATATGTTGGTATTTTATTTTTCTTGCCAGAGCTGCCCTCAATAAAATGTGGGTGTCGTTTGAAAAGGGCATCATTTCCAATGAATTCTGAGAGTGTCACACAGGGTATTGATTGATCAGTCTTGCCGTCAGCATGACCGGGGCCAGCAAAGAGCTGTCCCTGTGATCCAATTTTCAGAGCTCACAGACACCTTCACTCTCTGGCAAATGGCATCAACCAATGGCAGGAAGGAGGAGACAGAGAAACTGGGGGGATGGGGATAGAGAGAAGAGAAGGAGAAAGAAAAGAAGGAAAGAAGAGAAAAGAGAGCAAAAGAAAAAAGAGAGAAAGGCAAGACTTTGCATTGCTTTCAGCTTATCTGAGTATTGAATATTATTACCACATGCTGAACTTCTATCCTTATTGAAAAGAGAGGCATTTTTTTCCTATAGCAGACTTCAAAAATCCATATAAAGTCAGAAGCATATTCTTATCAGTAAGAAATGTACAGATAATATCCATTTTAAGATGCCTTTGTACGCAATTTTGTTATTGTTTTGGTACTAAGACTTTAAAATGTTTTATGTCTAAATTTATATCTACATTACAGAGATAGACAACATTACCATGACACTTTAATCTCATTTTCTTTGCAACATAAAACACAAGACTAAATGATCATCCCTCTAAGCCATCAGCATAGGTCTCCTTAATACATTGAATAAATAGATTTTAGGCAAGTTGACTGTATTCTTATTACAAATTATGAAATTCTGTTTGCTGAATCATATCTTGCAACCTACCTCCCCGGATTGTTATGAGCATCAAATGAGATAATTAAATTATAAAGCACTTTGCATAGTACCTGGCACATAGTAGGTACTATATAAATGTTAGCCATTATTAATTCTCTTTGTGAAGTGGGAGTTGCATTCTGAGAGTGCTATGACACACATGGCAGGGCAGTGGAGTTAGCTGAATGTCTTCTGTGACCTGGGGGAAGGGCTCTTATATGGGGGCCTCCAGACTCTGAACAGCTTAATACACAGAAACAATAGAGAAGTACCATTTGGGTAAGCCAAGACCACTTCCAGTGGCTGTAGATACCTACTGAAAATTCAGTGCTACTTGCCTGAATCCTAAAGACACTAAGCTTCTATCCAGGAAAAAAGAGAAACATTGAGATATGGTGAATAAAATGCCAGACTTAGGGTCATGGTGGTCTAGTTTCCTCAAAGGTAGTATATAAACCAAGTCTATTTCATCAATATAGCAAGCTCACAGTGAGAAGTGTCCTTTGCAGATTCAGGGAGACAATTCTTTTGTGGTTTATCATCTTAGAGTTACCTGTAATCATGGAGAAATTGTGACTTGCCCAGGGTCCTATAGCTAGTATGTTGCAGAGACAAAACATTGACTCAGGCCTTTCTGACCCCTTGACCTGGTTTTTTGTCTACTATGCCTTGCTGCCTCTCATCAAATTCATGATATATGAACAACAAATCCATCTGCAGTGTGGTCTCATTCAACTCCTTTCTCATAGTCTCATTAAACTTTGAGTTTCTGTCAATCAGGAACTGTTTTTACCTTTCTTTGTATACTTAGTGCTTAGCACCAATACCTGGCATATAGTAGGACTTAATAAATGCTTGCTGACTGACTTAGCCTCCCTCCCCATCCCCTAATGGAATTTCCAAGTCTTATTGATTCTACCGCCACAATAGCTCTCACATTCATTCTCTTTTCTCTGATCACACACCTACTACCCTAATTCAGGTATTCATCACTCCTTTCCAAACTTTTATAGGAGCTTCTTAACTGGTGTCCTGGAATTTGGACTTTTCCATTTCTAATTCATATTTTACAGAGATGACAAAATTGATATTCTTTTTTCTTAAAAAAATTTTTATACTTAAACACAAAATAAGACAAGCATTCTTATATATAATTTAGAGCAGAAAAAGAGGATTATACATGAAACTGCAAATCTTTATTATGGACAGCTTGCTTTTCCTTTTAAATATACAATTAATTGATTTTTAAAGTTTTTTACTTGTTTGTGTTTCCTACTGATTTTGTCTCTGTTCTCTTCTATGCATTTAAAATGCCTCAGTGTCGGGGGCGGGGGGGGGGGGCACTAGGTAGCACAGTGAACAGAGCACCGGCTCTGGAGTCAGGAGGACTTGAGTTCAAATCTGTCCTCATACACTTGACACACTAGCCTTGTGACTTTGGGCAAATCACTTAACCCCAATTGCCCTCCAAAAAATAAATAAAATAAAATGCCTCAATGACCTTCTTTTGTAATTTTTCTTTTAAAAAGTTATTAAGCCCACTGCTATCTCCCTTTCCCTTTTAATTCACCTCCCCCCCCCAATTGAAATAGCAAAAATTTGAACTGTTGTATCACATATGCATAGTTAAGCAGAACAAATTCCCACATTGACCATGTACAAAAAGTATGACTTATTCTGTACCTTGTGTTCTCTACCTCTGGCAGGAGTGTGTTGGAGCCAGCTTGAAACTGGCTCATGAGTGCTGGTTGTTAAATTTTCAGTGTGAGTAATAGATATGTTGGCAAGGCACCATTCAGGGCTTGATATATTGTTTTGTTGATTATTTAGACTTAATAAAGTGATGGATAAAATGTTAATAATGCAGAAATGTATTATGCAATACTCTACCCCTCCCCAAGTCGGTTATTAAATACTTACTTGTTGTTGCTTGTCCTTTGTTTTTTTAAGAGCATCAACGACATTACAAGTGATGTCTTGACTTGCATGTGAATTGGATTTAAGTGAGACAGAGTTGTGCAAAGTTGGTCAGCCTCACTCTCTCTTCCAGAGTCATTAAAATCCAGTGGCAAGACAAATGTCAGGATGACTGGTGATGACCCAGGGTGCAGTGGATGACATTGGCATCTCTAATGTCTGACCAAGCTCTAAGCGTTCCACAGCACCTGCTTCAGTCAGCTTCATGGCCATTGGAACAAACTGTTCTCATCTGCATGAACTGGGGGAAGTCTTCACATGCTTGGAGTAGACACCCCTGTAACTCACCAATGGGTTTGAGACCTAATGGTTACACTCAACCTGGTTTAGCCCATCCAATGAGACAGTTTTACTGAGGTGTGGCCACTGTACATGCTACAGCTTCTTGGAGTCACAGGTAAGACATTCACTAGCATACACCTGGAAGCGTGTTTCATTACAGATCCTTTGGAATGGTGGTTGGTCATTGCATTGGTCAAAGTTTTAAAGTCTTTCAAAGTCATTTCTCTTTAAAATGTTATTATTACTGATTAAGTGGTTTACAGGTATGGCTCACTTCACTATGTTCTCACTCAATTATGTTCTTAAATTTGTCTGAAACCATCCCTTTTGTCATATTTTATGGTGTAACAATATTCCAGTACATTCATATGCTATAATTTTTTCAACTATTCCACCAATTTATGGTTACTCCATTGCCCTTAGTTTCCAATTATTTGCCACCACAGTGATTTTTGGGTATGGTTCCAAATTGCTTTCTAGGATGGCTGTCCTAAATCATAGATCTGCCAGAAATATATTAACATGTTTATTTCCCAGAGATTCTCCAACATTTTCCTTTTTAGTCATATTTGTCAATATGATGAGTATGAGGCAGAACCCCAGAGTTGTCTGAATGTGTATTTCACTAATTGTGGGTGATTTGAAGCATTTCCCCCTTCATATGGTTGTTGGCTGCTTGGATTTTTTCTCTTAAGAACTACTTGTTCATATTCATTGTCCATTTATGTCTTAAGAAATGACTATAATTGTTATCAATTTAAATCAGTTTTTTAATATTGTGAATATCACATATATCAGAAAAACCTGGTGCAAAGATTTTTTGCCCAGCTAATTGTTTATCTTCTAACTTTTACCACCCTGATTTTGTTTGTGTAAAACCTTTTCAATTTGTTGTAACCAAAATTGTCCTTTTTATCTGCCATGATCCTCTACATCCCTTGTTTGGTCATGAGCTTTTCTCCATCCACGGTTGTGATAGATATTTCCTTCCATAATGCTCTAATTTGTTTTTAATGTGACCATTTATATCTGTCATGTATCCAATTGGCACTTATTTTGGCATATGATTTGAAATGCTGGTCTATATTCAATTTCTGTCACAATGATTTCCAGTTTTTCCAGAAATTATTGGTATACAATGAGTTCTTGCCCTTGAAGTTAGCGCCTTGGAGTTTATTGATCATGATGCTAATAAGTTTTTTTGGTTCTGAATATTGTGAGCCTAAACTGTCCCACTGGTCAGTCTTCCTATTTTTAAAACCAGTATCAGAGTTTTGATGATCATACTATATTAGTGCAGTTAGAGATCTGGCGCTGGTAGAACTTCTTCCTTCCCATTTAAAAAATAATATTTTCCCTTCTTGATCTTTTGCTCCTCCAGAACAATTTTAAAAATTATTTTTCTAGATCTCTAACATAGTCTTATGGCAGTTTGATTGGTATGGCACTGAGAAAATAAATTAACTTTGGTTTTCTTGTCAATTCTTACTATAGTGGCTCAACCCACTGTGAATCGATATACCTAAAAAACATCTGATCATGTTAATTCAGTGCTCAAGAAGCTTCAGTGGCTCTCTATTGCTTCTAGGATCAAACACAAATGCCTCTGTAAGATTTTTGAAACCCTTTACAATCTAATTGTGACACTTTTCTGGTTTGATCACACGTTTCTTCCTTTCATGCATATTATATTCCAGCCAAACTGGCCTCACTGATGTTCCCAAGAACACAGCATTCCATCTCTCACCTCTTGTCACTGCACAACTGATCCCTCAGGCTGGGGATTTTCTCTCTCTTCATTAATGCCTCTTGTAAACCCTTCAAACTCCCTTCAAGGCTTAGTTTATCAAGTGCCATGTTCTACAAAAGATCTTTTCTAATTCTTCCACTTGTTAGTGCTCCCCCAACCCAAAATTACTTTGTATTTATTTTCTATTTACTTGTCTGTATGTAAAAACTTTTTTTTCTTCAAGAGAATGTAAGGCTATTAAGGGTAGTGCCTGATTCAGTTTTTGTATTCCTGGCACCTAGCCTAGTGCATAATAAATGCTTTTTGAACTGAACTGAATTAAATTATAATTGAGAAAGAAATAATAAGAAAAATTAACTTTGAGTAAAACTATGCTCATATTGCTATATTAAAAAATCCTTGGAATTTTCTTCTGCACAATTTTAAATAAAACAGTGATACTGAACTAATGAAGTTCTCCTGCAGGGGTCCCTACACTTTTGAAGCACTATGATTGATTGCCCCAGTAGGAAAGGACTGGGTCATGACTGGAAATTCAATTCAATTGAAAAAAAATTACTAAACACCTACTATATGCAAGACTGTATGCTAGAACAAGGAAATAAAAAGGCTTTGTCTCCAAGTATGCAACTAAGGTGTGGAAGGGTTGCTGTTTAGAAGATTCTATAAACATGACCAAGTGAATTGTTTTTCTTGGTGAATAGTGGGGCAATTAATTGGTTGCTAACATGGCTTAAAAAAAACTCCAAGAAACTCATGTCAGTGATTACACACAGATACTTCCCAAGTTTTCCTTTCCTTTGTCTAAACCTCGTGGCACAATGCTAACATTAATTTCTTCACATATGGGCATCTCTGAGAAGTTGCTCTTTATCTTAGGTATTTGTGATCTTCATCAGAACAAAATTTAACTCTCTCTGTCTCTGTCTCTCTCTCTCCTCCTTAAACCAATGGTTAGCTCAAGGACTGACAGAATTACAGGATTTTAGATATGGAAGGGAGTTCAGTGATTATCTAGTACATTTCATACCTTCGTTGACCCTCTTCTTCATCTGTAAAATGAGATTAGACAAGAATACTGTTGAGGAATATCCTAGTTTTAAATCTATGAAACAAGAAAATTATAACCTAGTAATCACCTAGACTTTGCGTGAAGACTTCCATTGAGGGAAGACCAATTACCTTCCTGAGCAGTCTAAATCGTTTTTGAATGGCTCCGATGATTGGAAAATTTCTACATACCTCAAGACTAAATTTGCAACTTTTTTTTGGCAACTTCCTCCCATTCCTTCTAGTGTTACCCTGGTCAAATAGAACAAATTTACTTCTCTTTCCATGTGACAATTCTTCAAATACTTGAAGATAGTTATTGTGTCTTCCCTAAATATTTTCTTCCCCATGCTAAGAACCCCCTATTCCTTTAGTCAATCATCATATGCCATCAATGTCCTTCCTAAAATGTGGCAATGGAAACTGAATACGACATTCCCAATGTGCTCTGATCAGGGCAGAATGAAATGGGACTATTGCCTTCACGCTTCTCTTAGTACAACCTCAAGTTTCTATGAAAAGGCCCCCAAGTAATTTCCTGTTTTTTAGCTCTTTCATAGATTTAGAATGGAAAGGAACCTTAGAGACCATCTCCTTCTTGTCTCTCCTTTTACAAATAAGAGAAGTCAAGTGGTTTAAACAGGTAATGTGGTATCAGAGCCAGGATCCAAGAGCAGATTGCTTGCATCTAAAACCAATGTTCAACATTGCCTTATGTAGCTTATCTCTTGTCTCCATAACTAAGCTATAACATTTTAAAAACAGGAACACCATCTTCTCCTTCTGTATTTCCTTCAATGTGCTAAACAAAGTGTTGGGTACAAAGCCAGGGCTTAATTAAAAATTAAACAGATGCAAATAAGTGAATGAGTTGTGACAGAAATTTATTGCTTTGGCTATCTAATGGTAGGTATCCAAATTTTAAAAACTGCAAAAGATAGTTGATTTGGATAAATGTAGGCCTACTGTAGAAGCCTAGGCTTTTTTTTTCTTTTTTGTATATATCATTTGGGCTTAACCTATAGATGCAAGTCTGTATGAAAATTTAGCTATATCCTTTCTGGAGAGAGGAGATTCCTTTTACAGAAATAATTAATACACATGAGAAATAAATAATACACATTATGAGGCTCAATATCTCTGATTTCATCAGTGTGGGGAGCTTCATTGTATACATTTTCTGGTACAATGTAAAACAGTAACTCTTATAGATGTACTTGAGGTACTGAGAAGTAACTTGACTTGTTCATGTTTGCACAGTCTTCCTAGCTCTAAGAATCAGTCCTCTTTCTACTATTCCATATAACCTCTCTATTGGAAAGAATAATTTAAATTAAAGCTGGGTGGTTAAAATTCAATTTAATTAAATTCAGCCATATTTATTAACATCTATTCTATCTAAAACAATTCTAGAGAATACAGAGACAAAAATGAAATAATTCCTGATTTCAAAAAGGTCTACTTAGAAGAATGTAATTTTATCACAAATAAGTAAATTCAACATACATACAATGTAATACAAAGTAATTGGGACAGTTGTCTACAAAGATAATCTCTGAGTATGAAATTTGGATTTCTAAAATATATATGATAACTGAACAATATAATGATACAACTCAACAATAACTTAAAAAAATAAGGATAACAGACTCCTGATCAGGGGTGAAGTATATCTAACAAAAGTATATTAGAATGTATTTGATGTGTATCTTATAAAAACAATTTTAGGGACGGCTAGGTGGTGCAGTATAGCTCTGGAGTCAGGAGAACCTTAGTTCAAATCTGGCTTCAGACCCTTAACACTTACTAGCCATGTGACCTTGGGCAAGTCACTTAACCCCAACTGCCCTGCCCTCCAAAAAAGCAAAAAAAAAAAAAAGAAATAAAATAAAAATTAAAAAAACCATTTTAAAAAACACTTAAATAAAGATGAAGGAAGCAACACTGCTTACATATATCTAACAAGCTATGGTAGAGATTATCTGTAATGAAGGAAGAAGAATGTAATTAAAGTACACAGAAGTTCAAAGGAGACAAGATAGAAAAAAAAGAAGTTGGAATAAAAAAATCTATGGCCTTAAATGTCTATACACAAAAATTCAAAGTTTAGGCAATAAGCAAGAAAAGAAAGGTTCTTATGCAAGGAGGGAAATTCAACTTTCTAGTATCACAAAAGAAGGTGGCAATATGTATTAGTATCAGATATTTCTAACATATAGCTCACTACACTGATGAAATCACAGGTCCATTAAACAAACAAACAAAAAGAGATATCATTGACACTTGGTGGGAACCAACTCTTGACTAGAATATGGCTCCAAATGGCTCCTTATTCAAAAGAAACTTGATTTGTAACACTGTTATGTGAGTGGAGGAGGATAGCATTGTATGTTTAGAATGTATAGTGATATATAGTTAGAATGTATAGTTATATGTGTATATAGGTATGGGGTAATGGATAGAGAGCCAGGTTCATAGTCATGAAGACTTGGGTTCATTTCCACCTCTGACATGAATAGGCTATGTATGGGTAAGTCACTTAACTTCTCAGATTCTCAAGTGATTCCCTAAGGCATTGATTTGCAGAATAGTTACTAATCTCCCTAGGTGAAGGGAGTTTCCTTATTGGACCAATTAAATCATAGGTCTGAACAAATAAAAACAAAATACTTAGATGAAGAAGTCCAGGGACCAGGGTGAAGAGGCTTGGTACAGAGTATCTGGATGAAGACCACTGGAAACAGAAACTAAAGTGACAGACTACTTGGACAAAAAGAGGAAATAGATGATTATTTTGGGAAATAGATTGCAAAACTAGCACGGAAGCATGCTATAATAATGATATGATACATCAATTATTTGGACAGAGAGTAGAGCTTTCCTTCTGCCATTAACCAGGGGAACTTGTTGATGTGGTAGAAATGACAGGAACCTTGGGTAGGAGTGACCACTCCCTTCTATAGTTTGTGATGGAGAAAAGTTGGGCATAATCTGACATATTTTCTAGGTTTTGATCAATGATGTTTGAAAGGGTAGAGGAAGCATATGTAGGATCCCATGAACTAAAATTCTCTTGCTTAATGCCTGAACTTTGAATTTTTGTGTATAGACATTTAAGGCCATCGATTTTTACTCCCAGCTTTTTTTTTTATCTTGTCTCCTTTGAACTTCTGTGTACTTTAATTATATTCTTCCTCCTTCGTTATAGATGATCTCTACCATATTAAGCTTGTTAGATATATGCTAGCAAGTAATATTTAAAGAAGAAAGCACAGTTTTCTAAAAGTGTCTGGGGTTCTAAAGCTTAGAATGAACTGAGGCTAGGTGAGGGAAACTAAGGAAAAGGAAAGTGGTTTTTCAGTTATATTAAAGGGAAGAAGAGGAGCAAAGAAAGGATAGGACCACTGCTAGGCATAATGATAACTAACAACAAATGATGTATTTGATAAATCCTTATTTTGGTTTTCTCTGCTAAGGGGAATGATATTTTTTTCTTTTTTTTTTTTTTTTAACTTTTGGAGGGCAATTGGGGTTAAGTAACTTGCCCAAGGTTACACGGCTAGTATTTTTGTGTGGGTGTTAAGTGTCTCAGGCCAGAACCGAACTCCGGTCCTCCCAACTCCAGGGCCAGCGCTTTACTCACTGCGCCACCTAGCCGCCCCATTTTTAAAACCTGAAGCCAGTGAAGGTTAAATGTCTGCGGTCACTCAGAGTGGGATTTGAACACACATTCCCTGATTCGAGAGCTTGTGTTCTTTCCATTGTACCAAACATCATCTCAGATGGTTCTTGATGACCTCAGGCTGAGGCCTCAGACCCAGAGTATTTCATAAATCCCGGCACACTTTTTTTTTTTGGAGGGAAGTTGGGGTTAAGTAACTTGCCCAAGGTTACACGCTAGTTTTTGTGTGTGTGTGTGTGTGTGTGTGTGTGTGTGTGTGTGGGTGTTAAGTGTCTGAGGCTGGAACCGAACTCAGGTCCTCCTGACTCCGGGGCCAGTGCTTTACCCACTGCACCACCTAGATGCCCCGAGAATGATCTTTGTACTCACAGAACAAAAATGGCTAAGTGGGAGCTCATATTGAGGCTTAGTAAAGGGTAGTAAGAGAACACTTGGCTATTCATCATGAAGTCAGCATACTTGACCCTAATGAACCATATTCTTAGGTAATGAAAGGAGTGGTAGATATGATTGCTAAGTTGATAAGTAATATTTAAAGAACCATATAAAATTGTAGAGGTGCTACAGGACAAGTGAGGACAAATGTCCCAATTTTCCAAAAAGGGAAGAAAGTGGAAACATCAAACTATGGCCCAGTGGGTTTAAACTTCAATTCCTGGGGAAATTCTAGAACATAATATTAAAGGGATATTTTAGTGAACATTTGAAAGAGGAAATGGGATGACAAAAAGCCTTCCAGGCTTCATGAAGAAAAAATCTTGTCAGACTAAAGCTTATTTCCTTTTTATAAAAACCAAGCTATTAAACCAGTGGAATAGTGAAATACTATAGATAGTTTACCTAGATTTTAGCAAAAATTTTGAAAAAAAAAATTCGTGCTTTTGATAGAGAGATATATACTGAATGATATAATACATTTAAATGGATTCAGAAGAGTTTGAATGGATGGACTTAAAGTGACATTATTTATTAATAGTTCAACATCAATGTTGATCTCAGGAGTGTGCTAGAGATTTGTACCAGTCCCTTATTATTGTTGTTCAGTTGTTTCAGTTATGGTTGACCCTTTATGATCCCATTTGGGATTTTCTTGGCATAGATACTGGAGTGCTTTGTCATTTTCTTCTGCAGCTCATGTTATAGAAGCAGAAATGGAGGGAAATAGAGTTAAATATCTTGCCCAGGGTCACATGGCTAGTAAGTGTCTGAGGCTGGATTTGAATTCATAAAGATGAGCCTGATTCCATATCTGGCACTCTATGCCCTGTGCCACCTGGCTGCCCTGTACTAGTCTCTTTTGCTTTTTAATGTTTTTGTCAGTGACTTGGATAAAGCCATAAATGGCATACTCTGTAAATCTGCAGATAATAGAAAGTTGGGAGGGACTGTTGGGTGACAGGATTCAAAAAGATCCTATTGGTCTAGAACATTAGGCAAATTCTAATAAATCTGTCTCTAACTGGGATAAATGTAAAATCTTAAACTTTGGTTTAAAAAATCAACTTCATGATTATAAGATCTAGGAGGCAAAATTATAAGGCAATTAGTCTTAAAAAAAGATCTGGGATTTTTAGTGGAATAAAAGTTTAAAATAAATGAGCAGGGTTATGTGGCAGTCAAAAAGATAATATACTATTGGGCCACATTACCACAGCCATAGCTTCCAGAAACAAGGAGGTTATAACCCTTCTGTACTCTGTCTTGAGTACATAAAATATAACTGAAAAATAGTAGATAGGAGCAAAAATGTGAAGGATTATTGTATTTTAAACTCAAGACAACAGGGAGCCATAGAACGAAAACATGATCTAGGGGGATGAAATGGTCAGATCTGTGTTTTAGGAATATCACCTTGGTAACTGGCTGAAGAATAGATTGGAGAGGGAGGAAAAACTGAAGGCAGGGAGACCAACTAAGAAGTCCTTGCTATAGTTCAAATAAAAGGTGATAAAAGCCTGAAATAGAGTAGAGGCCCATAAAGTCCCCATGGCCTTATGAACTTGGCTTCTGACTGCTGAATTATTCATCTCAAAAAAAAATTCAGATTTTTTTCGTTATACCAGTTATACTATACTCAGAAATGACAGTGGGAACTGATGTTATTTTTGTAACAAGGGTTGTCTAGGTGGGCACCTTCCTCCCATAGGTGCTAGGAACTAATAGCTATGACTGTATAACATCACACAATTGGTTAAAAATGAGACATTTGGTTCAAATTGATCTCTTGGCAATAGATTCCACCTGTCCCTCTCCCCCCACCCCCACTCCTTCCTCGGACCTCCTGTGATCTTGCTTTCTTTGAGATTCTGAAGTAAGATATAGATCATCAGGCTGACTTTCACTCAACTACCCTCCAGATATTGACCATTCTGAGATTTTGAATGCTTTAATCTAATTTGAAGTTTCAGGAATCTGAACATGATTTATCTATTTTTCTTGGAGATCTTCAAGATTATATTTTCTGTCATTTCCTTTTTCTTTCTATGTATTTTCTTTTTCCTTATTTTCTCCCCCATTTACCTTTTCTTTACTTTCTCTATTTCTTCCTTCTCTTTTACTCTGAGATTTTTGTTCATTGTTCACCATTAAAATAGTACACATGTAATTTCTGCATTTGTCTACAACTCAAGCCCTGGATGAAGGTTTACTTACTTCAACAAATATTTACTGAATCCCTTTCAAGTGCTTAGCACTCTGCTAGGTACTATAGGAAATACGTTTAAGAATGATTCTTTAAGAGCTTTTAATCTAGCTGGGGAGTGAAAACATTTGCACATGAACATTTAAATAACAATATAAGACAGTATATCCATGTTTAATGAGAGATGCTGACAAAAAGCTTTATAATAGGAAGAGAGGAAATTATGGTGAACTGGGGGGGATTATAGGTTTAATGCAGGGTGTAGCAATTGATGGTAGGGTCTTAAAACATGAGTATGATTCAGGCAGACATAAAGAAGGATGGAGGACATTGCAGATCAGGGGAATAGTATAAGAATGGGATGGGAAAATGCATGGTGTGTTTAGGATATGGTGAGTAAAATAATTTGGACAGAAAAGATTTCTGTTGTCAGCTAAGTCTGAAAGGTAGAACTGTGAATGCCAGGCTAGAGTTTGGACCCTCAAAGTAGTATAGAGGGACACCTCCACAGGTCCTCAAACCCGGCATAGAACTTAGAAATGCATATGGTGAGATATATGTTCCTTGAAGACAAGCACCAGTTTTTGCCCTTCTGTCTCTAGTAACCTGCACATAATAGGTATTTAATAAATGTTTGTTGAATTAGAATTTGACTTCAGTCTTCACAGGGGGCCCAGGAAGGGATGATAGCAATAAGAAAGATAATTATATGCCATCTAACTAGAGTGGAGGTTTGGCCAACTGAGTAGGTCTTTCTTGTGCATGACTCACCTCTTCTTTCCTTTTTCTCTTTCTTTCAGGGCACAAAAGCACTCGATACCCACCCTCTCTTGACATCTCCTTTATCTTCCCATTAGGTTTTTCCTGGTACAGAGAGGGGTAAGTGGTAGTCAGTTTCCCTCTGACTCTGTTTTCCTGTCTATGGGATAGCTAGGTGATGCAATGGATAGAGTCCCAGGTCTGGAGTCAGGAAGACTCATCTTCCTGAGTTCAAATCTAGCCTCAGACATGTACTAGATGTGTGATCCAGGGCAAGTCAGTTAATTCTGTTTGCCTCAGTTCCCTCATCTGCAAAATAAGCGGGAGAAGGAAATGGCAAATCACTCCAGTATACTTGACAAGAAAACCCCAAATGGGGTAACGAAGAGTCAGACACAACTGAACAGCAACAGAATATTTGCCTGTGCCTCTGTCTATCTCCAGCTTTATGTCTTTTCTTTCCTTCCTTCTTTCCCTCTCTTGCTCTCTGCTAAGAATTATAGAAGTCCACATGGCCTTGTGTGAAGGCAGATTCAATTGGACCTAGGAAATGTCATCTAATTCTATCCCATTAAAAGGATATCCTGTGTCTTTAGTTACTCTTAAGCATTACATTCTTAATGTATAGAGCTCATTTTTGATTGATATGTATGTTTGCAATGAGTTAGAAATTCTAGTGTGCTTGGGAATCCTCATTTATCTCTCTCCTGCTTGAGCAAAATTGTCTGTGTATTCAGTCACGTTCAGCTGGCCAAGAATTCTAAGTTGCTATGTGGTATAGTAGATAGAGTTCTGGGTCTGTAGTCAGGAAGACCTGAGTTCAAATCCAGCCTCAGACATTTACTGACTGGGTAAGTTACTCAACCTCTGTTTGCCTCAGTTCCTTCATCTGTAAAATGGGGATAATAATAGCACCTATCTCCCAGGGTTGTTGTGAAGGTCAAATGAGATAATAATTGTAAAACATTTAGCATAGTGCTTGGCACATAGTAAGCACTATATAAATGTTACTGCTGCTGTTGTTAATAATAATAATAACTGCTAATAATAATATTATATAATAATGTTATTATTATATAATAATATTATTCTGTTGATCATGCTGTCAAGGGCCCCAAGTTATAAAGAATACAACCTTAACTGGTCCTGTAGCATAACATAGGCCATGACTTTAATATAGCCCAGACTCCCTTCTACTTTTTAATAGGAAAAAAGAAACACCAAATCCATAGAGACAGAAAGATAGAGACAGAGATAGACAGACAGAAACAGAGAGGAAGACAGAGAGATAGAGACAAAGAGACAGAGACAGAGTGAGAGACACAGAGAAACAGAGATAAAGAGAGACAGTCAGATATACAGAGACAGAGACACACTGAGAGAAACAAAGAGACAGAGAATTCAGAGAGACAGAGAGAGAGGGAGAGGGAGAAGGAGAGAGAGAGAGAGATGTAAGTAAGAAAGAACACTTTTTTATCATTTTGTAAGAACATAGGTCATTCTGTGCTTTTCCTTTTGATAACCTATTTTGAGGAGCAGGTATAAATCTTCAGTATAATGGAATCCTGTTCTGCTTTTACTGATTTTCTAAGTCATTATGATAAAGGGAAACTACGTATCACAGAATCATAAAGCTTGCAGAATGATTCATTTCATACTCTTGTTTCAGGTAATACTGTATTGAATGTAGGAATGAATTAGTGAAAAAAAATTAAGCTGCTACTTACTAAGTGCCAAGCACTTTACTAATCACTAGGATACAAATACAGCAACAAAGGAGTCCCTGCTGCTAAGAAGTTCACATTCTAATAAGACAAAACAAAACAAGCAGGTGAGTGGTGGTCGAGGAGGGATATTTTGGTCAGGGAAGTCTTGGGGATAGCGAGTTAAATTACAAAGCGATTGATGATATGTCTTTTCCGGGAATGGTAGTGTTGATTTGATTACTGTTCCTGAGATAGAGATGGATATAGGGGGTGGGGAAAGATGCATATAGAGCATGAAGATGGCTGGCAAGCTGTTACAGCAGGTCTGGATTTACCTAGATATGGTGACCACAGCAACCCTGGGATCTGGGACAGGAGCAGGAGAGCCAGGTCAGATTTGCCTAGTGAAGTACAAGATGTTGGCATGACAATGGCTTGGGGAAAATGATGACTTACCCAAAGATCTACAGCTCATTAATTAGTGATGGAGTCATGATTGCCTCAGTATCAAGCTCAGTTCTTTGTGTAGCTCTGGTTAGATGTCAGTGACATATACATTGCTGACTCTTTTCCCATCTCTTAAGAAAAATACAACTTTCAAAATCAATTTATCAAACCAAGCCCTAGTCTCTACCTCTCTTTCTGGGTACACTTTACAATGAAGCTATAAAATGTCAATTGTTGAAAGCCTTAACTTACATTGAAACTTTAAAAATCTTTCCAAGATTTGACAAAAGCAGGTAACTTCAAACAATCCAAGTAGTTCTATTATCACAACTAGGGATAACACCTAGGTAACTAGAGGGTAAAGTGAATGGAACTTTGGGCTCCGACCCAGGAGAATCTGGAGTTCAAATTCTAAGTAAATTGCTAGCTGTGTGATGGATGTCATAACCCCTTTCAGCCTCAGATCCTTCATCTGTAAAACAAGAAGTTGAATTCAGTGGTCTCTAAGATCTTTTCCAGCTTTAAACCTACAATCCTATGAGCTTTTATTTTCCTACCAATTGACCAAGTCTCATAGACAAATGGCACAACTATGTAATAATGATATAATAATAACAGCTTGTATTTATGTAGCACTTCAAGTTTTACAAAACACTTATATGTGTTAAGTCATTTGATTGCTACAACATCCCTGTGGGGTAGGAGTTATTATTATCCTTATTTTGAATATGAGGAAACTGGAGAACAGAGAACAGAGAATTTTCCCCAGGTTCACACAGCTGGTAAGTGTCAGAGGCAGGATTTAAGCTATGAAGAAAATGCTTTCTTTAAGAATTTAGAAAACCCAGAATGCCAAAGCTACCTGTATTTGGCTAAAGGATCTTTGCAGCTATCTAAAAATAGATTATTTTGAATTCTATATAGAAAGAACCCTGAAATTTATGACTAAAGATCAGATAACTTCCCCCCTTAGTGGGTCTATTTATCTATTTATTTGTTCCTGTGAGGTTGCCTTATTTCTTTTACATGAAGCAAAGCAGGATTTTGTGAGAAATATGTTTGGGAATGCAAATTTGCTGCAGATAGCCAGTGCCTTGTAGAGAAGATGAGTTTTGCTCACTGTGTTCTGGAGTCATCCTTCCTCCCCCCCCCCCAATTTAATTAGGGAGACAGATGTGTATAGTGCACTGAGAACTGGGAAGGCAGGGAAGCCAGTGGGACGTGGAAGTGTGATTTGTAAAGATCTCATTCTCAATGATTTGAAGGTAATTGTCACTAAACATGGCCATCTATAATTCTGCTTATAACAATGCTTGGTGGTTGCCGTTCCAGTGGTCTGTGAGGGTGCATCTTATACCTTGTGGATGAATGGTAGCTGTCAGGAATTTACATCTTCTGCTTATCTCTCAAAGGAAAGGATTTGTCCCAACATGCATTTCATGTGACCTTGGTGTTGTGATTAAAGAAGCCCTGAGCTTGGGACTGTCCCACCTTTCACCTGATTTCATTGCTTTTCAATGTGGCTTCTACTGCTGGTGAAGACGAGAATGCTAAGATTTTCGTTCAGAATACAAAAAGGAGTTGAACTGGAATTATTCCAGAACAGATTTTTCAGTTACCTAAAGCAATTGAGGCTTGCTTATTCCAAAGCAGAAGACAAAAGGAACCAGCTTGGGGAAATGAGGACCTTCCCACAATGGGAAGTGACAAAGGAAGAGGTAGTTGAGAAACAAAGAACCTCCAATCATCTAAGCTTTCTGCCCATTTGCTTAGCAGTGGATTATGGAAACATGGCAAGGAAAGGTTATAAAGAGGAAGTAGAAGTAAACAGAGCAAAAAAAGGAGGGATGAAGCCTATTGTGCATTGCTTAGGAATAGAATGAAAGAGAGGAGAGGGAAAAGGGTGTGTAAGCAAAGCTGATCTTCCATCTGGAGCTTGGCACATTCACCACCAGTAAATTGGGCTCCCGCATGCTCTAATTCCTGTTCCACCACAGACTGCTAACACGGCTTGGATAAAAAGGAGGGAAAAAATCTATGCAGGAGGCTGCAAGAGCACATAGAGTCTGTTCTGGGCTTCTTCCACAGGCAGACAGAAATCAATAAATCAATTGGGAATGTTCGCTGGCTGTAAAATGGGTAGAGAATCTAGTGTCAAGCTGCTAGAAGATGGATGGACAGTAGGCTTGCTGTCTGCTGAAAGGCCAGAGGTGACTATCACCTTGAGATGAGATCAGTGACCAATAGCCTAGCAGCCCTTTGAACCCTGAGTTTATGATTAAGGGCCAGGGCATGGCTTAAAACAGTCCCAGTGCTACCCACCGTGACATCCCTCCCTGCCTCTGCTCTCTTCTGCTACTCTGGTGACTTGCCATCCGGAGCCTGGCAGCTGTCTCCCTCGTGCCTGCTGTGCCACTTCATTGAAGACAAAGCTTCAGGAGGTTGAATCAAAACTGACGAGATGCCCTATGGTAGGAAGAATCGATCGGAAAGGGTAGAGATTTTCTGCACAACAGTTGGATTTTTCCTTTTCTATAAAAGGGGTTTAACATAATACGTCCAGTGCTTTCCCCAGCACAGTGCAGCATGTTAACCCTTTCATTGTCCAGCTTAACACAGGGATGCAAAGGATGCCACTGAGGGGACAGATAAGATGATTATCTGAACTGTGAAGTCTTCTTTCTTTCTCTCTCTCTTTTTTAAAAGGGCTTGAAGTCAGTCAGGGCTAGCTGTGCAGAGGTTGGCCTTACTCTCCTGAATGTCTCTGTATTGGGTCATTTCATACTGAGGGGGACTACTCTTCAATCACTACACAGTGAAGGAAACTGGTGGTTTTGGCTGTTGAGTGGTCCTGGGACAGAAAGCAGCTCAGTTTGACTTCAGGCTCCCTCGTGGCTGCCGCCACACTGGGAGGGCGGGCCTTTCTCTTACATGGTGACCCCCTGCTTATCCTCATCTTAGAAGACAAACTGGTTCTTAACCTCCTGTAACCAAGATTAGGCCTCACCTGGGGTTGAAATTCCAGACAATAAACCTCACACCTAGTACTCTGGCCATAGCTGTGTCTAGAGGATACCGAGCATCCAGACAAAAACTGTGGTTAGTACGTTGGATAAATTTTCAGTGTTTTTTTTTTTTATATTTGTTGCCACCTTCCTAACATGGCTTCAGCTTGACCAAATAATGAAGTTTTTTCTTCTCTTTTATTTCCCTCCCATTCATTTCATTTATAATATCTGTTTTTGTCTTTGATGTTTAAATACCAGTCAGTCTCTTGTGCTTCTCAATGTGGAATATAAATATATAAATAGAGATATGGATTGGATATTTCAATTTCATTGTTATAGGACACTTGAGTAAGAGAAATTTCCTTTGTCAATATAGGTCAGCATCTTCTCTTCATTTTATAGTCTTAGAGAATGCCTGTGGTCACTGAGAGGTTAAGTGACTTTATATGTCAGAGAACCTGGGTCTTCTCGATGCTGAGGCCAGTTTCACTATGCTCCTTTGCCTCTCACATACATAAACAAATCATGAAAGTTCTGAATTTCAAAGGACATGTAAATGAACAGAAACAATCATAAGTATGGCTTGAATTAATTATTATTCTGAAAATTAATGATTTGGGGGCTATGTCTGTATAGGATAGGTATGGATTCCTCAAAGACTCGCTCCTCTTTTCTTCTCTCTCCATTCAATTTGGCATGCCCAAATATTCCACGCCTTCCAACGAGTTCTTCTTCCTGACTTAATTCAAATGATGGGCATCACCATTTATCCCCTTACCCAGGCTTTAACCATAGGATAGAATTGTCATTGGTCATTGATTATACTTCAGAAGTAATACTGTTTATTAGGGAGCTCTAGGAAAGCAAAGTGATCCTGGAAGGAGTCAAGTAATACCCTCCCCAAGATTCAGAATGAACAGTGGAAGATCTTTGGACATGGGTAACATTTAGTGACCTAAGCAAATGGATTATCTAAGGTCTAATCATGGTTGTATTCATTGTAGTTTAGTAAATATGCTCACTACAATATTGCTTACAATGGTATGTCCAGATACTAATGTGATGCATAATGTTCTGACCTAGAGTGGAGGTCTGGATCCTGCATTACTAATGACAATAAGCTCCTTGAGGGCAGGGACTATCTCTTGCCTCTTTTTGTATCCCCAACACTTAGCATTGTGCCTGGTACATAGAAGTTCCTTAAAAAATGCTTATTGATTAACTGATCATTCAATGGCCACCCTGTAAACGCTGTTTTGGCAATTGCCCAAGCAATTCCAAGGCTGGTGCAGTATCTAAAATGGGAGCAGGGAAAGAGACCATGGCTCCTCTGAACTGGTGAGACCTTTACTTCCAGTTGAGATCTGGGAATGAGCCACACTGTGGGAGAAGAGAGAGAGTCATGGGAAATCTGTCTGCTGACAGCAACTGTTATTGGGTCTGATATTGCATTATATGTACCTTGGTCCTGTATTTGACAATGGTATCCTGACTAGCTCAGTAAGCCTATATTATACTGTGCTATGCTATCCTGGGGGCAAGAGAACAAGCACTTATTATGTCCCAGGCATTATGGTGTGTTACAAATATTTTTTTGATCCTTATAATAACCCTGGGAGGTAGGTGCTATTATTATCCTCATTTTACACACGAGGAAACTGAGGCGGACAGCAGGTAAGTGACCCACCAAGCATCACACAGTTGTAAGTGTCCAAGACCTTCAGTAGAAAAGGAGTTTATCAGCACCTTCTTGCTTAATGTCCTAGGTCACAGTAGTGGGGAAACTGTGGCCCTGCGGTCACATGTGGCCCTCTACGTCCTCAGGTGCGACCCTTTGACTAAATCAGCAGTCTTCTTGGTGCTGAGGTAGGTTTCACTTCTGAATCAGCATTCTGCTGATTCAGTTAAAGGACCACCCTTGAGGACCTAGAGGGCCACATGTGGCCTCAAGGGTGCAGGTTTCCCACCCCTGTACCTAGGATCTCACCTAGAACCAGTTGGCCTTAACGAACCAAATTAAAGAAGACTTGGCAGATCTAGTCTGTGATGAATTGACAAAAATAAAGCTAGAAGAAACCCTGCTGCCAGGTTTCATCAAACAGCACACCTAAATCAATATATCCCTCAGCATGGGGCTGCTAGTGACAGTCTCCTCATGGGTAACATCCATCTCACCATCCAAATCCCCCTGGCCATATGACTTAATCCAGAAGAAACCATGAAGTTAGGGATGGAGGAACGGAAGGGAGGAAAGATCACTTGAAACTGACCACAGGTGAACAGTCCTGATCCATGGAAAGGACATGTCTGTATTATGTTTCGCTGGAAGTACTGCTTAGTAGAATGCACAGCTAAGAGCCCAAGGGAATAGGGAAACCTAAGAGTTTCATGCTGAGAGGACCTCTATCTGAATCAAACCTTTTCCATGTCCCTACTCCCTACCAATTCAGAATGCAACATTACCTGTTCATTCCCGTCAATGTAGAACTGTCAGGAAGCGTAGTGGACTATTTTTAATTTTGCTAGTCTTCAGAACCCTAGGTAACTTTTGGGATAACTGTCTGCAACTTGGTGGTAGCATGATATATATATATATATATATATATATATATATATATA
>NW_027186296.1:22110175-22243821 GCF_028583685.1 Petaurus breviceps papuanus
ATATATATATATATATATATATATATATATATATATAAAATAGTGTTATTATATATATATAATAGTGTTATTATATATATTATATTATATAAAATAGTGTTATTCATTTACAAGATTAGAAGACTTTCTCTGATAGAAGACTCCAAATCCAGAGTTCTGGGTCAGTATCTAGTTATTAGATATGAGAATTCTCTTCGTTCTGGTAAACTGAGTTGAAGTAAACTGAACAATGATGTTTTAACTAGCTGTCCCCTATGCTTGGAAAGGCTCATTTCTGCCTTCTAGTTTCCTCCCACCTTTTGCTCAAAGCCTTTTTCAGTCTTTCTCAATCTTAATACCTTCCCTTTGAGATTATCTTTAATTTATTCTGAATATATGTTGTTCGTGCAGCTGTTTGTATGTTTTCCTTTCCATTAGATTGTGAGCTCCTTGAGAGATAGGACCATTTTTTGCCTTTCTTTGCCTTATCCCCAGCTCTTAGCATGAGCTTGGCACATAGCAGATGCTTAATAAATGGTTAGTTGACTATGATTGTCAAGAGTCTTGAATTTGGAGTCAGAGACCTGGGTTCAAAATACCTATGACACTTACCACCTGTGTGGCTTTGAGCAAGTCAACTAACCTCTGCAGACTTGTTTCCTCTTTTGTAAAATTAAAGGTTTGCATTAAATGACCTTTAAGCTCCCCATTCTAAAGCCTTATTTTCTACTGTCTAGAGCTTTGTTTTAGCAATGCATAAAAAGAGTGTTGGGGGAGGGGATCATTGAAATTGTAGTGATATGTCATGGTCACCTCTTGCAGTCAGTTAAGATTGGCTTTACCTTTCCTTGGAGACCACCCTCTAGAGAAGAAGGAGGTTCCCTGCACTGCTATCTTTTCATGTTTTTAGCTTCCACCATGGTCATTTCATCCTTAAATATAGATCACAGAATGGAATTAGAAAGGCAACTTCTTTTTGGCTGGTTTTTTGAAGAGTTAAGCCTGCTGAATCTGGCAACTTCAGTCATTTTAGACAGGGATCAGTTTGATGGACTGATAATTGCTCCTGTGCTTTTATTAGGGTGTAGCGATTTCTTTCTCCCCCGATGTCACTCAGAAGAAGACATTCAGCAGGGAGCAGAGACAGACAAATAGAGTTGGGGGCAGGAAGCTACTCCAAGAACAATGAGTTCTGGCAGCAGAGAAGAGTACCGTCATAAAGTTGAGAGAGAACTATGCTTGGCAGGGAAGAGTTAGTCTGTGGAGAATTGCAGAATGTGCAACCTACCAAGAGGAGATGAAGAGACCCCAGGGGAGTAGGGTGAGGATGCCAAAGAAAGGAAAGGGCATTGGAGTCCTGTGGTGCCAGAGGCATGGATTGCCAAGGACACATATGTTTCCTATGTGCATATCTCACTGACAGTGCACTTTTAAGTTTTTGTTTTTGCGTTTTGCTTTTGGAGTGGGGAAGCTGGGCAATTGGAGTTAAGTGACTTGCCCAAGGTCACACACCTAGTAAATCTTAAGTGTCTGAGGCTGGATTTGAACTCAGGTCCTCCTGACTCCAGGGCTGGTGCTCTATTCACTGTGCTACCTAGCCACCCTGCATTTTTAAGTTTGAGTTCATTCTCCCCATTGTTGACTTGTGGTCTCAGGTTTATTGGGGGGAAATGTATTGCTACTGTTCTTATTATACCATCCTAGTAAATAAATTTTCTGTGAATTGTGTCTACTGGCTGACTCTTAAAGGTAAAAATACCATTGGAGACTTGGGAGCTACAGTTTTAGGAGTGGGGACCCACAGAGTATCTTTTGAATCTGAATGTGGTTGCTGGCACCCAACTTGTTAATGTGAATTGAGAAGGCAGTTCATAGGAGTGCTACATAGATAATAATAATGGCTGACTGTTAGTTCAGGTCCAGTGACTCGAACTTTGTGGGCCCAAGTTGGAGAACACTAGACAGAACTTCATTCCTTATATTGGATCTAGAGGGTGACATCATGGCATGACCTGAAAATCTCATGGGAAGCAGAGGGTATGATCCATATATTGATATATATGATCTTCTATGATCCATATATTGATATCAGAATTATAGAAGTAGACAATGGTCTATGTATCAGGCTGTTTCTCCAGAATCAGTTGTCACATTGCCATTTCAGTACCAGCAATTTTAGGATGTATTTGGTGCCATCAAAGTGGTGATATTACCTTAATTCAACTCAGAAGGAAACCTCAAGATCTTACTGTGTAGGGACAGTTGTAATAGGAACTAGGTGTAGTAATGGGGTGAGTGAAGTGTGTTCAATATGTACATAGATGAGTAAATACAAGGAAAAGAGAGAAAGGAGAAAGCGCCACTGCTTATTGGGATTAGGGAGAAAGCTTCATGAGAGGTGGGTGATAATGGGACCATGAAAAGAAATAAGGAATCAAATGCAGAGACAAAGGGAGCCTGTGTTTTAGACATGGGGGATGGTTGTATAAATACAAAAAAGGAAGATATGAAAGGTCAAGAAGAGAGATGCCAATTTGGTTAAGTGTTGTGTATAAAAGAGAATATTTTGAAAAGAAAGTTTGTAAAAGGGGGTGGGAGGTGAGCTAAATTATACAATGCCTTAAAAGTTAGGCTGAGAAGTTTGTTATCCTACAATCAGCAGGAAGTGACTAAAGTTGTTTAAGCCTCAGTAAGACTATTTCCCATACTATTCCTTGGTGAAAAATGAATTAGAGAAAGGAGAAACCTGAGGCAGTCAATGTGACTGTTTCCAAGAGAAGCCATGAGGGCCTGAGTTATGGTTTTGGTGGTGTGAGTATAGAGAAAGCGACAGATGTGAGAGATGTTGTGAACGTAGAATTGACAGGACCTGGTGATTGGCTATGGAAGGTGATGGAGAGGGAGGTGGCAAGGGTGACTTAGAGGCTAGGAACCTAGGTGACTGGAAGGAGGGTGTTATTCTCAATAGAAATAGCAAAGTTTGGAAGAGGGAAAGGTTTAGGGTTGGGGAGGGAAGCTGAGAGTTTTTATTCTGGACATACTGAATGAATGAAAAAAAAAAGCACCTATCAAGGACTTGCTAAGTTGTAAGCATGGCACTAAGTGTTGGGCATACAAGTAGAAGAATGAGGCAGTTCTTACTCTCAAGGAGCTCAAATTTTAATAGAAGAAGATGAAACATTTATGAGGTTTCAGCTGAAAGTCAGATGAAAAGGCCCAGTGGACCTTAGGGTACAGTGGCAAGTCATGTGACAGTCCATCTTCTTCAGTGTCATTTCCATTGATAAAACTACTTATTGTGAAGCAATTTAGTGGCAAGAACCTTCTTTTCCATGTCTTTAGCAGCTGTGGCTGCTCAGTTGGCAGGAGGTAGTGCCAGCTAATATTTCCAGAGGGTTATTTCACACTAGGAGCTGAGCTGGAAGTAGGACCAGTCTGGTGTGTGTGTGTGTGTGTGTGTGTGTGTGTGTGTGTGTGTGTGTGTGTCTGTGGGTGTGCCTATGGGTGTGCCTGTGTGTTTTGTGGGGAGGGGGATGCTACTGTCAGGGCTCTGGGTACAAGGATCTGAGGGAGGTCTTGCTTGTGGTTAGACCTACCTGGCATACATCACTTCTTGTCTTTACCTTGCTACTTCAACTAGGTTCACTTGCCCGTCCTGTTGGTTACAATCAATCAGTAGCTGTTGCTGTTGGTGATAGAGACGGTGGGATCCTTATCCATAGGCTTTTCTCCCCTGGATGATGGCTGGGAGGGGGGAATCAGTCTAGAAGCAGGGTTGGCAGTTGTGGGGGTAGTGATGCGATTCCTGCGGCTCTTGAGTGTACTTGCCTGTTGGTAGCAATTGGTTGTTTGGTGGTATTGTTGATAGTGGGGATCATTCTCCATAAGAGTTGCTCTCTTCTATGATATGTTGAGTTTGAGATCCTGATGTTTAGCAGGTGATATCATATTGGATTCCAGAAGAGAATCAAAGGTAGCAAATATAGTTTTGGAAATCATCGGTATAGAGATAATAATTGAATCCATGGGAGCTGCTGAGATCACTAAGGAAGAGATACCAGAGAGGAGAGAAGAGAGTCTTTTGGAGATACCCACATGTTGGAAGGGGTGGGGAGGGAGGGAGGGGGGAAGGTGGTAGATAAGAAACAGAAAATGATCCAGCAAAGGAGACTGAGAAGGTGTGGTGAGATAAGTAGGAAGAAAGCTGGGAGATAACAGGGTCATGGAATTCTATGTAAGAATAACAGAGTATTCAACAAGGGTATGGTCAACAACACCAACAGCTTCAGGGAGATCGAGGAGAATAAAGACAAGAAAGGCCATTACGTTTTGAAATTAGATCACTGGTACCTTTTGAGAAAATGGTTTCAATTGATTGGCGGGGTTGGAATCCAGATTGTATGAAATTGTGAAGTGATCGTGTAGTAAGGAAATGGGGACAGATAATGTAGATGAATCTTGCTAGGAGACCGGCAGTTAAAGACATAGGATGATAGTTTGAGGAGGGGTGGTCAGGTGAAGAATTTTTAAGATGCAGGAGACCTCAGAACTTTTTCAGGTAGTGACAAAATGTCCTCTAAACAGGGAGAGGTTGAAGGCAAAATGGAGAAAATGAACAATGGATCAAGCTTCCAGATGAGATGGGAAGGGATGGAATCAATACCATAAGTAGAATGGAGGGCCTTGGAAAGGAGAATGGCCACATTTTCTCCACATAGACCCTAGTCCTCTTGCAATTAATTTATTTTCTAATGTCCCCATCCTCTTGAACTCCATTATTTTTCACCAATCAGACCTTCGAAGGTACTATTAAGAATTACTGAAGAAAAAATGTTTAAGGAGTTCATTTGTCCTTCCATCTTCCTCACAGGGCTTTTGTGTTGCTTGTGAAAAATAAGAGAGAATTTAAGGTTTTGTCATTGGGTATTTAATGTCATATCCTTAACCCCAGAACTCCAACACCATTACTCTATGAGACTGGACATCAAAACCAGAAGACCTGGGTTCAAGTCCTGCCTACCTGAACCTGGATGAGCACTGAACCTCTTTGTGACTCAGGCAACTTTCAAAGACTATCACTTGTGGAGATGGTGCCAATCTACATTAGTAGAGGGAATTTTCTCATCTGGGCGTTTCCAGTATCAAGGAAATTACAGGTTTAGTATTTATCCTTATATTTAACTTTTGACCTGTCTACCCTGTTAGACCAGCTACAACACCCAGTGCTTTTCACCGAACTGGAACCATATGGACTCTCTTTATTTTAACAATGATTATTACATGATCTCCATGGGTAAGACACTTTATCTTTTGGCATCATGGAAGTGTTTACAGTCTACTTGTGTGATTATGTCTCACTCTGGTGCTGTTTCTCTAGAGGCCAAAAAACCCTTATTATTACCTGGATAATTTGGAACAGAAAGAACGTTCACCTGAAATATTAAGGTAATTTTAATAAAAGAGGATTTTTTTGTTGTTGTTGCTTGTTTTTTTTCTAAATACAGTACAGTTCCTTTTATAAAGCACATTCTGGGGTTAATACCTGATTTACTCATGTTATGTCAGGATTTTAGGAGGAACTGATACAGTCTCTTGAAGGATATGTTTTGATATATCTGAATTCTTGTATTAATTGGGTTCCAGATGTCTGCATAGTGTTCAAGCTGAGACTGGGTGACCATCCATCAGGGATGTTGAAGAGGAAATTTCTGCATGGGGTAGAAGGTTGGGCTACTGACCTCTAATACCCCTTCCAACTCAAAGATTCTAAGATTCTGTGGACATCGATATACTCCATTATATGTCATTATCATTTATATTCCTTATGGGCACTCTCACTAAATAGTACACATTCTTTTTTTCTCTCTCCCATATGTACCAGCAGGAAATCAGAAAATGTATTCCAGGCAATTGAATGTTCATGTAACAACCCTAACGACCCAAGTATTTCATATTTTAATACAGTAATATATTTTTCTGAGTGCCAAAAGGAACCTATTAGAGACATGCTTTTCTATATGGACTTAAGATCCCATGAGGCTTGTGTCATTAGCCTTTTCAACTCTGAGAACTGTTTTTTGATGAAGACAGAATTCCCAATTTTCAGAAATGGCTTAAATTGAACAGGGAAATCCAGTGTATGTTAATTAGCTCCTGGGACCACAGAGTTACAGAGCTGGAAGGGACACTGGAGGCCATCTAGTCCAACCTATCCCTGACTACTTCATCCTGGTGAAGTAGGTATACACAGCAAAAGAAGATAAAACAAAGAAAGTGAAGTGCATAATTGATCAAATGGTATCTATATTTTAAATGAAGGTTTTTTTTTTGGGCAGGGGGGACCATTGATCAATTTTGCTTTCTCTGTGTGTGTCTATGTGTAGTCAGACCATGTTTTTACACATTAAGAATTTGACCTCTATTTTTGCTTAGGCAGTATAGGGAAAGAGCACAAAAATGGGTGTCAGGAAAACTGGATTCAGATTCAACTTTGCCACTTACCAGATGTGTGATGTTGAACAAGTCACTTCTCTCTGATCTACAATTTCTTAATTTCTAAAATGTAGGGGTTGGACAAGATAAATTCTAAGGCTTCTACTAGTTCCACAAATCTAAGGTCCTGTGATCTATATGGGAACAAAGCAATGTCCACTCGGAGTGGAGGGGCTTAACACTGCCCTCAAACCTAACTTTTCATACCTGTACTGAAGAAAACAATCCTGGGGCGGCCAGGTAGCACAGTGAGTAAGAGCACCGGTTCCAGTGTTGGATGACCTAGGGATCGAATCCAGGCTCAGACACTTAGCACCCACCCAGAAACACCTGGCCGTGTAACCTTGAGCAAGTTACTTAACCCCAGTTGCTTAAGAGCAGCAGGTGGCTCAGCGAGTAAGAGCACTGGCTCCAGTGTTGGGATGACCTGGGGATCAAATCCGGGCTCAGATACTTAGCACCATACCCAGAAATAACTGGCCGTGTAACCTTGAGCAAGTTACTTAACCCCAATTGCTTTAAAAAAAAGAAAAAAAAGAAAACAATCCTATTAAATCAGTAGTTGAGTTTATAGTCATAGTATGATAGGACTAAGAGCTGGAAGAGACATTGATATAGACATAATCTAACTTGCTAGCATTACAGAGGAGGAAATTGAGGCCCATAGAAGTGATATGACTTGCCCAAGATCATATGCATTTCAAAGAGAAATGGGATTCAGACTGAGGTCCCTTGTCATTGCCTTTGGGGGAAGCAGGGTACAGTGGAAAGAGTGATGGATTTGGAGTCAGATGACCTGGGTTCAAATCCCTGTTCTGTTATTTACTTGTTTGGTGACCTTAGACGAGTCATGATCCTCATCTTTAAAACAAGGGGTTTAGATACTATTCACTCATCACCTCCTCTTCAAGGACAACTTGTGAGTCATCCTTACATTTAACTTCAATTTCCATTGGTCTTCTGGTTTTGTTTATAGAAAGAATGTCAAGGTTGATACTATTCTGGTCCTCTAGACCAGGAGTGCGGCCCTTTGACTGAATCTGAACTTCACAAAACAAATCCCCTTAACAAAAGGATTTATTCTGTAAAACTTGGATTCAGTCAAAAGGTTGCCCCCAAGGACCTAGAAGGCACACACGTGGCCTTGAGGTCTCAGGTTCCCCATCAATGCTCCAGATTATCCTTAACCTCTAAGGCCCCTTCTAGCTCTAAATCACTGATCCGTAGGAGGACCCCAGATCCAGGGCCCCCAATACACCCCACTGCCTCTCCAATTGCAGAACTAACCAGCACCTGAAGGAAGAGGCTCTGCTTCCTGCTTGATTGACAAGACTCCCTCCCCAACCTCAACTGATGGAAAGGAGAGAGGCAAGCAACAAGCATCCCTGCTGCTTTAGTGGAACAGTAGGTATAGTTAACTGATTGGCTGCATCTTCCTGTCAACTATTTCCACTTATTGTCCACCTGAAAGCCGCAGGGACTCCATGGCATTCAGCTCTGCTCCTTATGAGGCGCCAAAGGGTGGGTTTTGAGTGATAGGAGCTTCAACTTTACTCCATTATTGATAGCCCCTGGGTAGCTGAAAGATTCAGTTAGGGAAGACCCCCTCTAGCCACAAGCCAATCAGAGATAGGAATCAACAACCCAGGCAGTCGAAATGAATTAGCTGTCCTGGATGAGCACAATTCAACCAGGTATTTTGGGTGGCAGAGGCTTTGAGAACACAGTTAAGAGGGAGTTTGGTTTGGGCATTACACAAAGCAGTCATATTACTAATGCCTGAAGAGTGTTTTAAGATTTGCAAGGAGCCTTATATAATCAGTTCACTTGCTCTGTATAACACCCCTGTGTAGTAAGTACTATATTTTATAAAAGAGGAAACAGACTCAATCAATCAACAGCAATTATTAAGCACCTGTGCCAAGTAACTATGCTCAGAAAAGTTAAATGATTGGTCAAAGGGAAAAGGGCTAGTACAAAAAAGAGACAAAATTAAAACTCATTTTTAGTCTACTCCATGTCCAGAACTCTATCCCTTGTCCCATACTCCTGATTTTGAATAGCATGTTTACCTTCACTTTAGTTAAGTTCCTTGTACATGCTGAGAAGAACAGACTTGCAGGGGTGGTGGTGGTAAAGTCCATTGCTGGAGAAGGAAATGGCAAATCACTTTAGTATCTCTGCCCCCAAATCCCCCAAATGGGATCACAGTCAGACACAACTGAAAAATGAACTAACAACAAAATCCGCTGTGTAATATTGATGAGGACTTTCCAAAATCACTGGCCTTGTAAAAGGACATATTGAAGTCCTAATGGTTCCACACCTCATAGGTCAAAAAATGGAGAAAAATAAATGCTTTGGGTCCCTCTCCCTTCTCTCTTTTATATGAAAGAGGAGGGTTCTAGCCACATGTGATCTTGGAGGAATGAGATGTACAACCCCATTCTAGCCAATATTCTCCTTGCCACATATGCCTAAAGCAGGAGGGAGAACAATCTATCTATACATATTAATATAGATCTCAGATGAGGGACGAAAGATCAGTGTGGGTTGGGTTGTTTAGGGAAGGCTTGATGAAGGTGGTAAGGTTTGGATAAAGTCATGAAGGATGAGTAGGAGAAAGGAGGGCATCCTAAGCAAGGAAAATAGCATGAAGCAAGGCATATCAGAAGGAATGAGTATATACAAAGGATGGCCTGGCTATAGTGGAGGTAGTAATAGATATAAAGTATGAAAGGAAGGTTTGGATCATAGATTTATATCTGGAAGGGGCCATCTTCTAAAACCCCATTATTTTTACAAAGGAAGAAACAAAGTTAAGTGACTCCTACAAGGTCATTCAAATAGCAAGTGACAGGAATGGGATTTGAACCAAAGTCTGACTCCAAATCCAGTGTCTTTTCCATTGTGATTGAACACAGGATAATGAGGTGGGATTTCATCTGGTAGATAACAATGGGGAATGAGGTGATAAAAGTGCTATTTTAGAAAGATTAATTTCATAGAGTTGGGTAGGTTGGATCAGAGGGGAAAGAGGTCATAATCAAACAGACCAACTAGGAGGTAATTGCAGTTCTAAGACAGGGTAGAGGAATGGGCAGCAGTTAGAATAAAAAGAATGGATTGATTAGAAACATTTCAATAGACTCTGCTTCCAGTTGGGTAGCTAAAAGGAGGACCCAGAGTGCCCACTACTTCATAGGTCTCTATGTCTCTTCATTGGGAGGTAGGACAAAATCCCCAAGAAAGCTCTAAGGACAGATTTAATAATGTGATGGTTTGCACTTGAGGTGGGGTACCTGTGGCCTCAAGTGGCCCTCTAGGTCCCCAAGTGCAGCCCTTTGACTGAATCCAAACTTCACAGAACTGTTTGGATTCAGTCAAAGGGCCTCACTTGGGGACCTAGAGGGCCACATGTGGCCTCAAAACCATGGGTTCCCCACCCCTGGACTCTATACCCTAGGGACTAAGGGAGTTACCTTCCCTGATCTCTTATATTCATTTGATCTGACATTTACTTTTGGTGAATTCACCTTTGTTGCAAGGTGAATTCCTAATCTTTTCAGGTCTGTGTTTTAGAAGGCTGTATCATTGTAGAAATCACCTGTGAAGGTGACTTACTTTATAAAGGTGGGTAATTTGACTCTGCTAACCCTAAGTACTCTTCTTTCTTAGGGGGCCCTCAACCACAGGGCAGAGTCAGGTCCTTCCCCTTATATAGGCATTTTATTTGTTGAAAGGGTACAGAAAAAGAATATTTTGTGTGAAACACACACATAGTTCTGAGAGTACCTGAAAGAAAATGTTAACTGTCTGATAAAAGTTCTTGAGATGAAATTCATGGAGTTCTGAAAGGATTTGAGTGAAAGCATACCTCCTCAATGGCAACCATACTGAAAGATTGTAGAGATAGCTGCAGATGTTGTGTTTTGTTTAGATAAGAAGTGCACTGGAAGGGGTTCAAGAGGTACCATTGTCAATGTAGATGTGTATTTCTTCCACAAGAGTATTGCCCCCTAGGATGCCAGGAGTAAGTTGTAGCAACATGGCCACCTATGTTTCCCCTCTCCACTCCCACAACTCTAGGAAACCTTCCTGGACCTGTCAGCATAAGTATATATAACCTATGTTGCGGTAAACCAGCTTGGAGAGAGACAAGGGCATTGCAACTGCCACGTCAGGTGCCACCCCCTTTTATACTACTACAGTAGCATTATATACCTGGAAGACTCAGGAAGGGGGTATGATGAAGTTCACTTATGAGGAAAGGAGGGTTGTTTTGACTATTTATATGTGGGCTTGTAAGTAAGCAAATAAGTTGTAAGTAAGATCAGTCTTACTTGCAAATGATTTAATCCTGTTTCATGGCACCAAAGTCGAAAGGACTCAACAGGTTTTTCCATACTATTATGACACTTAAAAAAATCCTTATAAATAAAAGATCTTTTTCATTTTACTTTTTTTTGGAGGGGGGAAGGCAAACAATTTTCTGTTGTGTTGAATGAAGTCCATTCTCCGTTCAAAATATTGAAATGGATTTATAATCTCACTTACATTGGCATTCCCTCTAAAGTCTTCCTTCAAACCTCCTCACATTCTGAGAATATCAATGGAATACACAGGCTATACTCATTCTTGTTATATAATGAATTCACCTTCTTTTTTGATCATATATGTCTTTGATGATACCTTTTATACTATTTCTACTTTATAGTCCCTTGTTTATAATGTGTGGTAGCCTGTTCTCACCCACCATGAGCATTTCTTTTGCTCCTCGGATGATCTTAAATTTCAACTATTGAAATACGAGAGTATTCCATAACTTGTAGTCCTATAACATCACAAGACTATTGTTATAAAAAAAAATCAACCATGGCTTTTGTTTTTGGGAAAGGGTTGGGGTTATGAAAAGAACTACAATTTCCCCAAGGCATTCCAGACTACTTTCTCCTCAAGTTCAGTTCTAGGCTCGGTTTATTGTCTGTTGGCAGTGTTCCTCCAAGATAGGTATGTCTCTATTTAAATCTATAGCTATACATTGTATATGTATATATTTGTTGTTGTTGTTCAGTCATTTCAACTGTTTCAGACTTTTGTAACCCATTTGGGGTTTTCTTGGCAAAGGTACCAGAGTTGTCATTTCCTTCTCCAGCTCATTTTAAACACAAGGAAACTGAGGCAAACAGGATTAAGTGGCTTACCTAGGGTCACACAGTGAGTAAGGATCTGAAGCTGGATTTGAACTCAGGTGTTCCTGACTCCAAGCCCAGGGCTCTACCCACAGTGCCACCTAGCTGTCCCATCTGTATATGTGTACACATGTATGTATATATGTGTATATATACAACATATATGGAATACACATACAATATATTATATATTCCTTATAACATATATATGTATGTACATTTTTACTTTTCCATCTATCTTTGTCTTAATTTTGACTTTTTTCTAACAAACCAGTAGTTTGACATACCCAAAGAGTTGATTCATAAATGACTCTCACATCAATAATGAGTTGATTACTATTTGTTAAAATATAATCAATGTTTTTAAGATGTTATTTGAAATTCACCATAATAAGTATATTTTTTTTATTAAAAAAACACCCAATTATTATGGATTGGCATGAAACTTCTCTGTCACCTACAAGTCTTTGGTCTCTTTCATTCCTTCTTCCTAAACAACATTTTTTTTCCTGCATTTATCATCATCCTTATCTATGTCCATCACTGTATTAAAATCATTAAGCATCAAAGTATATGTCATGTTAAATTGGAAGATCTTACTGAGCTATTCATAGAACTAATCTATCTTTCTTTCTCTCCACCAGATGTTGGCTCATAAGCTGCCATTATTTTCATGGTAATCTTTTCTTTTCTTTTTTAATATTTATTATAAGGGTTGCAATATTAAAAATAAAATGTCCCCTGAAATCATGATGTTTCTTGATGTCTTTGGGCACTTGATAAAAACCAATTCCACCAACTCATCTCCAAGGAGAACCTGAGCCCTCTTTCCATTTAACTTCAACTTCCTCTTTGTCTGATTTCATTTTTAGAAAGAATGTCAGGATTGACAATGTTCACTTATAGTGCCATGTATATTTGTTGACCATTGGTCAAGGATCTCACATTTAGAGTGTCAAAAATTGTTATTTTTTTTAAGACAGTATTAAAATTATGATTCTTAGCTTCTTCCGTTGCCTTTTCCACCACCCTATTGCTATTTCTGGCCTATTGGGAGATACATAGGACTGAAGATCATTTTGTTTTTCTTTGTCTAGTAGGCTGCCATGACCAGAAAATTCAGAGGCAGCTCCTTAGCAGACGTAGCCTGTTACCAGAACCATACCTGAATGCTTTTCCAGTAGGATTGAACCTACCAGAATTTGTGTTCACTGGAAATACTTTAAAGAACCAAGGGTAAGTGCTAGAATGAGAATCCTAATAGGAATTTGAGGAAGATCTGTTTTATATTTGCTGTTTTGTTAGTCTGAATTCTTGTATGGAAGCTGAGGCCCTTTTTATTTTGTTATAGAGACCTTGATATGAGCTAGATTCTGATGTTAACTGTTGGAGCCTTGGAAGGGGGCAAAATAATCAAGTATTGGTGTTCCCAAGGGAAACCCTGTGTGGGGATTTTAAGCCAAAACATAATATTTTTGAGACCCCCAAGATTGAAACTGGTTCATGTAAATCCACAAAGCTGTTTTCCTGTGTTTCTGGGCTCCTAATATTCTAGTCAAGGCAAGACTAAAATATGCCTGTATAATCATTCTAAAAAACAAACAGACAAATTAAAGGATACATAGAATCATGGGAAGGATCTTTGGAGTATTCTAATCTAGTCTCCTCATTTTATGGTTGAGGAAACTGAAGGTTAGAGAGTTTAAGTGACTCATCTAAGTTTAAACACCTAAGGTAGCCAATGGCCAGGCTATGATTTGATCAATCTTACTTGCACATGATTTAATCCTGTTTCATGGCACCAAAAGTTGAAAGGACTCATCAGGTTTTTCCATACTATTATGACACTTAAAAAAATCCTTACAAATAAACTATCATTTTCATTTTACTTTCTCTTTTTTTTTGGAGGGGGGAAGGCAGGGCAATTGGGGTTAAGTGACTTGCCCAAGGCCACATGGCTAGTAAGTATCTGAGGTCAAACTTGAACTCAGGTCCTCCTGACTCCAGGGCTAGTGCTCTATTCACTGAGCCACCTAGCCACCCCTTCATTTTACTTTCAGTCAGTACTTGATATCTGTATTCCTCCAGTCTTTTAGTCTCTATTTAAAAATCTATAAAATGGGACAAACATCCTTATAATGACTTCCTCATTGTTGTGAGGAAAGTATTTTAGAAATTGTAAAGTGTATAGAAATGTTTATTTTTCTTACAGAGTCACAGTGAATTAGTTGTCTAAACCTTTGCATCTAATTCCATGGGAGCCAAAGACAACATAATAGTATCATAGGTGTAGAGCTAGAAGGGACATTAGAGTTTAAATAGTATAGATTTTTCACTTTACATATAAGAAAACGATCCAAGAGGGGTTAACCACACTGGCAGTAAGTGGCAGAACCAGGATTCAAACCCAGATTTTCTGACTCTAAGTTCAATGTTCTTTCTCCTGTAGCATCCTGCCTCCATAGCACCAAAGCAACTAGTTTGAAATTGAAATCTTTATATCCCTAAGTTAATAATTAATTGTTTTGATTACCAATGTGCATGGTGCCAGATGAACACATTGACTCATTTTTCTACTTAACTGACTTAATTTTACTGAATTTTCTGGGAGTCCTGGTATTTCATGTGCTTGGGAAGATGGTATTATAAAAAAGGATATCAACAATGAATGTAGAACAAAGCTCAATAAAGAGAAAAATAACAAAGTTGGACTTTTACAATTTATTTATTTATGTTTTGCTTTTTTTGGGGGAGGGCAATTGGGGTTAAGTGACTTGCCCAAGGTCACACAGCTAGTTAAGTGTTAAATGTCTGAAGTTGGATTTGAACTCATGTCCTCCTGACTCAAGTGCTCTCTATTCACCGTGCCACCTAGCTGCCCCTGACTTTTAGAATTTAGTAAAGAACTTCTCATTAGGCTCACCTAAAGAAGATTCTGAAAATCAAATCAGTCATTTTTATTCTGGGAAAAGATGTAAAAATGTATTGATGAATAAAAATGGCTGTTACTATTCTCATGATTAGTCCTCAGAATATGAATAGCCGTTGCTTTACATAAATAAATCCATTTGTCAATTGTTTTTATATGTTTTCATATTACTTCCACAAGATAATTGGAAAGTGTTGAGCAGTTTGTGAAACCATTCTGTAGTTTCATGAATTTTTTGGGGGAAAGCAGTTACCTAAGTTCTGGATAATTTTTTTCTGTGTTGTTATGGAGATATTATTGTTTGGGGCAGCGCACACACACACACACACCTGTAATAAACTTCATTCAAAATATATTTTTGAAATGTGAAGTAATTTTTGTAAATGTGGTAGGCTAAGGTTTATATACAAAAATAAATCACTGCTGAGAATATTAGAAGAGAAGATAACATTTCTGTCAATATTCTTTGTTTAATTTGTTCACTTGTGAAAAGAACCACAAGGGCAAAAGGTTACGGGAAGAAAAAACTATCTTGAGTGAAACTATTGGGCAATATGGAGGGAATGGGGTGGGGAGGAGCAATAGCCTTTGAAATACACCCTCGAATGTTCAGTATTTTGATTTGATCATCTTGAAGTGCCTTAGGGTGGTGATAGAGATTTTTGTTGCATTAAGTGTCCATTCTATTATGTCCTTCATGCCCACCTTTCCTGTAATGTTCCTCTCTACCCCCTACTAGTTTTTGGGAAAAGCAAAACAAAACATTTTCCCAGAATATCAAATTATACGTGGTCATTTCTTTGGATTGTTCTCTTGAAAGTTGCAACTTCCATTGGTGGTGATAATAAGCCTCAAGGTGCTTGATGGTGAATCATACATTTTTATAAATTCATCTCCTTACACTTCATTTCTTTACTAGTAGATAATTTAGGCCAGTGTCAGTGGGAAAATCTAGGCAGTGGTAGGGAAGAAAGTGATTGGTGATGCCACCTCAACCAATAAAGCAAAATCCTAATTTTCTGTCTTTTATCTTTTGTCATTCTTTTGTGCTCCTCTTTGGCCTTGTCAAAACATATCGTTCAGTTAGAGACTAAAAATATTTTCCCATCGATTGGGGTTATTGATTTTTTTTAATCTGTACTTTGGCTTAGAGAGCTTGGGTGAAGGGTGAAAGTTCACCAGCTTAGTCTGCCGTTTTTATCTGGACAGCAAAAGAATGTATTGGCAGCAGATTTGATTTACCTTGTTGGTCAGCTGTAGTCACTCCAAGCACAGCAGACAACCAGCTAGCATATTCTGCTGTCTGTTTTATTGCATGGGGGAAACTCTTGAAAGACCAACCTCTCTATTGATTTTATCTCTTTATTTCAAGAGGTCCAGTATTTTCTTTTTTTCTTTTGAAATAATATCAACATAATCTTTCAAATCAAGATTGTTTAATATGCAGTGATATTTTACTAACATTAAAATAGTGAGACCTGGTCCTATTTGGGCTTTGTCACTCCGGGTCTATTATGTTATAAAATCAGGAGCCATGTGGATATAATTGCAGTAGAATTCATCATAAGGGAAAGAATATCTTTGACCAGTTTGCTGGAAACCCATTTCCATGAACAGCAGAAACTACAAATTAACCCCCTTACTTTGGACTGTGTGTTAATACGGTAGTAACATTTGCTTGCTAATCAATGCAATTAAAATTGCATGAGTTATATTGTTTTGTTTTTTTTAATGCCTGACCCTATACATAGATAGAATAGGCTGCTACCTACAGTATATGAATGATATTGACTGTAGTCATGAGGTTCTGCAGGGTACCATGTATCCCAAAGTATCTACATTTTTGGTCTGTCATAATCTAACATCCCCAATCAATGACATCACTAATGGGTTAGACAAGAAAAGCAGGAATGCTTTTATTTTTTTTAAAGAGGATAGAACTTAAATGTGCTTATGCTGCATTGAATGGGACTTCAAACTTCTGCTGTTACCGTGTTTCCCCGATAATAAGATACTGTCTTATTTTTTTTGGACAGAAAAACACCAGAGGGCTTATTTTCAGGGGAGGGCTTATTTTAATGAACATTGACAGCAATTTTAATAAACAGGTAAATGTGAACAAAAAAATGTACCTTTATTCAATAAGCAAATCACTGGGGAAGAACAGGATGACGCACTCACTGCTGCAGCTCTGATTGGATGCAGCTTGGAGCGCTGCGTGCGTTTCATGGGGGGGACGGTGCATACAGAGGGTACTGTAATGTAGCGTGTAGCGCAGGGGATCACCTTCACTACAGTAGCAATCTCAATAGGGCTTATTTTTGGGGGAGGGCTTATTTTAGAGGAATCTTACACAGTAAGGGGAGGGCTTATTTTCGGGATAGGTCTTATTATCGGGGAAACACGGGTAGCTCATTCACACAGTTTGGATTAGCTAGATGAGACTTCTGAAGACAAAGTAGAGATTTTCCTGGAACTGGCTAGCCAGAAATTAGAGGAGTGGTTAAAGATTTTTTTTCCTTTTTGGAGGGGGGAGGGCAGGACAATTGAGGTTAAGTGACTTGCCCAAGGTCACAGGGCTAGTAAGCCTTAAGTGTCTGAGGTCGGATTTGAACTCAGGTGCTTCTGACTCCAGAGCTGGTGCTCTATTCCTTGCACCACCTAACCATCCCATGGTTAAACATCTTGCAGAGAAGATTTATGTTTTGGGAGTAGGGGTCTAGACTGGATGGCTTCAAGGGATGGATGGGACCTTAAGGTTCTATAATTCTGTGAAACTTAAGCAAACTGCACATTTACTAAATGCAATACATACTTGTGCCACCAAAAATGTCTCTATTAACTAGATCCTCAGATCTAGCCATTCCTCTCTTAAGACAGTCCAGGATTGCATTAGCGTTTGGGACTGCCATAACCCATTTACTCATTGATTTGTAGTCCCCCAAAATGCCCAGAACATTTTCAGATAAATTTCTATCTAGCCTTGCTTCCTCTTCTCACAGCTGTGAAGCTGACTGCTTGATTTCAAGAATAAGACTATGCATATTCCTATTAAATTTCATTTTATTGGATTTAGGTGAACTTTTGCCTTATCTTTTATTTTTTATTCTATTTTGCCCTAGACTTGCACACCTGCCAGTTTCCTCATTATGTGGTCTGCTTTTTGGTGCTCATCTTCATCCTCTTTCATTAGAAGCATGGATTCCTCCTCTCAATGTACAAGTGATCCTATTTCATTCCAGCTTCAGCAGCAGACTGGTACCTCTATCATACCCGCTCTATTACTTATCTTCACCCTCTGCCTGTATAATGGCTGCTTCCCCATTGTTTACAAACATGACCATGTCTTCCTCATCCTTAAAAAATCTTTACCTGGTTCATCCACCTCTATTAGCTCTCATTCTATATCTCTCCTCCCTTTAGAAGTTACATTCCTTGAAAAGGTCATCTAAGGGGAGCTAGGTGGCACAGTGAATAGAGCATTGGCCCTGGAGTCAGGAGGACCTGAGTTCAAGTCCAGCCTCAGACACTTGACACTTACTCCCTGTGTGACCCTGGGCAGGTTACTTAATCCTAATGGCCCTGCCTTCCCCGCTCCAAAACCAAGAAAAGGTCATCTAAAATAGGTGCCTCTGCTTCTACTCCTCTTCCTCACTTCTTAACCCTTTGCAATCTGGCTTCTGACCTTATCATTCAACTGGAACGGCTCTATCTAAAGTTATCAATGGTGTCTTAAATCTAAGGACCTTTTCTGACCTCAAACTTCTTGACCTCTCTGAAGTCCTTGACACTCTTGATCATACTCTTCTCCTTGATATTCTCTTCCCTTGGGTTTTTGTGACACGGCTCTCTCCTGCTTCTCTTCCTGTCTGACAGATCCTTCTCTGTCTCCTTATGTGGGTCTTCTTCCATGTAATGTCCACTTCACCCAAAGGGACAACATGATGAAAAACCTTTTAATTGGCTTCTAAGAGAACTGAATGTGTAGACAAAAAATTTCAATTGAAGAAATCTCTCTCCTTCCTACCTATCCTTCATCTGAACCCTTTCAAAACAGTTTTTGCTAAAATTTGAGGTATATAATAGAATATATCCCACTATCTTAATTTTCTTCTAGGAAAACTTCAAGAGAGAGTTGCTACCTTCTCCTAAAGTTCCCAGTATTACCACTGCAAAAAAACAGTCATTACATAGTGGTAAAAATTACATCCAGAATTTCCCCTTGTTTTTGTTTTCTCCACTTTCTGAAATTATCATTAAGAGCAGTTAAGAAGAAATTAACTGCTCTGCTTTTGGCAGGGGTGGAAGGGAGAAACACAGAAACAGAGAGTCAGAGACAGAGACATACATGGAGAGAAGTGAGAGGAGGAAGAAGAGAAGAGGGAAAGAGGAGACACTCATAGACAGGGGAAAGAGAGAAGGGGAAGGAGTGAGGGAGAGTGAGAGAGATAGTGAGAGCGAGGGAAAGAAGGAAGAAAAAGAAAGAAAGAAATTAGAAAGAAGAAAGAAAGAAAGAAAGAAAGAAAGAAAGAAAGAAAGAAAGAAAAAGAAAAGGAGGAAAGAGAGAGAAGCTATAGGTGTCTGGATAATTGAAGTCCCCTTTCACCATTATATCATGCCTCTGTGCCAGGTTTATGATTTGTTTCCCAAATTCCAGGTATATTTTCTCTTTCTGTTCAGGTGGCCTTTATTATTCTCCCATGTAAAATTAAGTTGTCTGTTTCTCCCTCCATTGCTCTTTACCCAGGTGAACTCCACCATAACTTTACTGTCTTGATCTTAGATTTCCTCACATGAATGTACTTTCTCAATATAGGATGTTTTATTCCTTTTTACCTCTCCCATTTCTTTTAAATGTTATATCTCTCCAAAGCTGCACTGCAGTCACAGTTCTCATTCCATCATATTTCAAGGCCACCTGGGAAGGACAATTTGCTTCCCAACATTAGAACTGCCAGGTCCTCTTGCTTATTATCTAAACATTGGGCATTCATGTACAAAGACATTTGAAGGCATGGGCTTTTATTAGTGATTCCTTTCATGGATTTTCCATCCAATGAGGTTTGGTGTATCTCAACAGCTCTTCTAATGTCATTGCTTTGTTCTTTTTTTCCCCTCCTTTTTTGAGCATAAGTCAATGGGACTAAGCAATCCTGGGAACTGACCTTCCCAACTTTGGCAATCACTGCATGGGTTGAGAGTTCCTGAGTTCAGGATTCAGGTATCAGCTGACCAGAGGGAAAAGATTTCCTACCATGAGGGCTTATGGGAGAAGACAAAGACTGTCATCAGGAGGGCTTCTCTATAGTAGCTGGAGAACCAAAGTCATGCCTGGCTGGACAGGGATCAAACCTTAAGAATTGGGGCTTGGACCATGTAGTTGTGATGTTGATGCACAATATTGATTTAGCATTCTCACAAAGGGTCTTTACTTTGTGGGGAAGTAAAAATGGGATATTTGAATGTTTGCATGTTTTTGTATTTGTTCATGGAAGCCCATGAATCCTTAGCATCTTATGCAATTCCTGTGGTAGAGAAAATAAGAACTGTATGTGAAAAAAATGGGTAGCTAGGTGGAGCACTGGATAGAGCACCAGGCCTGGAGTCAGGAAGACTCTTCCTCATGAGTTCAAATCTGACCTCATATACTTCCTAACTGTGTAACCCTGGGAAAGTCACTTGAACCTATTTGTATCAGTTTTTCCATCTGTAAAATAAGCTGGAGAAGGAAATGGAAAATCACTCCACTATCTTTGCCAAGAAAACCCCAAGTGGGGTCATGAATAGTTTGGATATGACTGAAATAACTGGATAACAATAAAAATGTGAAAAAAGACATTGGTCATGTATATGCAATAAAAAACAAATAAGCAAACCAAAAAAAATTCCTTCAAAAGCCAACAACATAGGACCAAAGTGCTGCAGTAAACATAAATAGCTCTGTGACTGACAGCAATCCACAAGCAACCTAATCCATTGTGTGACTTCCCTAATGTTCCCCAACTTATCAGAAGTCCTGAATCTTCTGGTCAGTCCCTTTCTGTTGCTGTACAGCTTATCTGAATGACTGACTGGTTGGTCTAATCAATCATTTTGTTTAAAGTGACATAAAAATGCATCAACTGAAAAAATGCCAATTTAGAAGCTGCAAGGAGATAGAAGGCAGAAAGGAAAACCTAGTGAAGATATTAATAATAAAATACTATATTTAGCCCTTGACAATGTGTGTCTATAGCCACAGAAATAACTGACCAAATGGATCACCAGACTAGTGGCTAGTTCAACCAACTGGAGTTAAGATTATAGAATTCCTGACTTGGATGGAACTTTAGAGAAGATATAATGCAATCTCTTTATTGACAGTTTGGAAGGAAATGGCAAATCATTCCAGTATCTTTACCAAGAAAACCCCAAATGGAGTCAAGAAGAGTCGGATATGACTGAAATGACTGAACAATAACATGTTGCATTTTGGGAAAGAAACTCAAAATGAACTGTAACTGCAGGGTAATCCTCATTGAGAGCCTTTTAAAAAAATATAGACTCTCACTTGCCCAGGACGGTTTAAGGCTGTATCTGTGCAATGAAAAATGTACAGATAGAGACAGAAATATCCAATCAGTTCGGAAGAGGATGGGCCATCTTAACAGTCCAAGAAAATTGACCCATTTGATTTCATCCTCTTTTCCAACTTATTCCAGCTGACTGAATTGAGTACATTTTTCACTCAGACTTGTTGATTTCTGGCCCATTAAGGCAGCCAATCCAATTAGACTGATGTTCTCTTGCCCTGGATCCTTGGCATAGCATCTGATTGGCTCACAGCTCTTGCTGAGTGACAGGCAGTCTACAGTTGTAGGTTATCTTTCTGGAAGTGCTCTTATCTCATTTTCTTATTTCTGGTGCCTTCCATGCCCCCTCTCCCCCCTTCCTGTTTAGATTTGCACTTTGGATTGAGGATTTTCCCCTTTTAGATCTTAGGTATGGATATTTGATTGAAGATATGAAGTAAAATTAATGAGAAAATGGGAGTAGACCCAGAAGTAGACCAGGGAAATGTCATGTAATGGGAAAATGAGCTGGGTAAAAAATCAGAGGATCTAGGTTCAAATTCTGACTTCATTACTTGTGTGACTTAAGATAATTCACTTAACCTTTCTTTGTCTCAGTCTTCTTGTTAAAAACAATAGGCACGTAGAGGAGCTACTCTCCAAAGTCTCCTCCAGCAGCATACTGATTGGTAGGGGCCTCATTATTCCTAAAATAATAATATTTTACTTAGAACTAACTGGTTAGAATTATTTTGAGTGATACAGCAACTGCTTTTCTAGAAATTTTTAGATTCACAGAAAATTAGACTGGGAGTTATAACATGGTTTAGTGGGAAGAATGCTGAACCTGGAGTCAGGGGAGGCCTGAGTTTGAACCCTGCTTATGATGCTTGTTAGTTTAAGGCTGTGTCTACACAATGACAAATGTTCCAGGCAAATGTGAGTCTACCTTGTATTTTTAAAGGCTGCCAGAAAGGGTTACACTGAAGCTACTCTTCATTTTGAGTTTTTCTCTCAAAATGCGATGTGCTGTTGTTATTCAGTCATGTCTGACTCTTTGTGATGCCATTTGAGGTTTTCTAGGCATAGATACTGCAGTGGTTTGCCATTTCCTTCTTCAGCTCATTTTACAGATGAGGAAACTAAGGCAAACAGGGTTAAGTGACTTGCCCAGGGTCACACAACTAGGAAGTGTCTGAGGCTGTATTTGAACTTAAGTCTTCCTGAATCCAGCCATGGTGCTCTATCCACCGCACCACCTAGCGGTTCACATTGCCTCTGCGGGAACATGCTAGCATAATGCAATATAAAGAAAGTAATAATTATTCGTATGTACATATATAAATTTAAGGTTTACCAGGTACTTCCTTGTAGTCTTATAAGGAAGGTAGCATAAATTTTATTATCTCTCCTTACAGACGAGAAAGTTGAGGTTCTAAGAAGTTAGTCTGTTCATAGTCATGTAGTTGGTAAGGTGAGGCCAAAATCAAACCCAATTCTCTAGGTCTCTAGGTTCAGTCCTCTTATCTATTTTGACAGATTGAAATCTGGATTTTCCACTAGTTAGCTATATTACTTTGGCTTGTTAGTGGTTTGATCTTGGTTTCTCTCATCTGTGAAATAAGGATAATAATATTTGTGATATTTGCCTTATGAGTTGATGTGAGGAAGAAATAAGGCAATATAGTTAATAGTGCTTTGCAGACCATAAAGTGCTATATAAATATCAGCTATTGTCAGAAGTATCATGAGACTCATATGAGACAGTAATGTATGTATAGCACTTTGCACACCTTAAAATTTTTATCTAAATGCCAGTTATTATTATTTACATTGCTGGCCTCTAGACCAGGCTTCCAGTCTGGTGATAACTTCATTCCCTGACTTCTACTACATTCCTGCTGACCTCAAGCAATGTTTATACAAAAATGATTTTATTTTTTGCTTTTTTTTTGGAGGGGGAAGGGCAGGGAAATTGGGGTTAAGTGACTTGCCCAAGGTCCCACAGCTAGTAAGTGTTAAGTGTCTGAGTCTACATTTGAACTCAGATCCTCCTGACTCCAGGGCCGGTGCTCTATTTTCTGTGCCACCTAGCCACCCCTGCAAAAGTGATTTTTAAGTGTCTAGATTAAAAAAAACTTTGTCAGCTAAGCAGAGTTGAGTATTTTCTGGTCTTGGGAACTTTTTTATATGACTTAAAATCAAATAAGATGGTGCAATGGATAGAAATGCTTTACCTGGAGCTGAGTTCAAATCTGGCCTCAGACATTAGCTGTGTAACCTTGGGCAAGCCACTGAGTCTTTGTTTGCCTCAATTTCCAGTTGTATATGAAAATAATGATAGCACTTACTTCACAGAGTTGTGAAGATCACATGAAATAATATTTGTAAGGCATTTAGCATAGTTCCTGACATGGAGTAGGTACTATGTAAATGCTAGCTATTATTACTGTTCATTTATTAAGCATCTAGTATATGCCCTGGCAGCTGGGTAGCATAGTTGTTAAAGTACCAGACCTGGAGTCAGGAAGATTCATCTTTGTGAGTTCAAATCTGGCCTCACACACTTACCAGCTGTGTGATCCTGGGCAAGTCACTTAACCCTGTTTGCCTCAGTTTCCTCTTCTGTAAAATGAACCGGAGAAGGAAATGGCAAACCATTTCAGTATCTTTGCCAAGAAAACCCCAAATGGGGTCATGAAGAGTCAGAAACGATTGAAAAACTTCTGAACGTAGGTCCTAGTGCTGGGGTATAAGGGAAATGGTAAACTAGTTCCTGCCCTGCTGCAGTTGCTATCCTTCCAGAGAAATGATTTCATGAATCATGCATATTGGCCACACGTCTCCATTGCTTTGTATTTCAGCATGTAATGAACCAGCATGCAAAGATCCTCTCTCACTAGGTGAGAATAACACATAGCTCAGGCAGTTTCCTATTCCTGAAATGAATGCAGTCTCAGTGATACTGGGTAGACACAGTACATGTCAACAGTATGATATATTCCTGGTCTATGCATCGATCCTGATTCATTTGTATCGCTTCTCGCCAGCATATATAGTCACTCATGGAGGTTATCTATACGTTATAGATGTAATTTGTTTGTTGCAGGGACCCAGCCCCCTCCTCCCTATGCAGCATACTCAGTCTCCATTCTTGGTTTGAGGTGACCATGTGGAAGCTATGAATGGCTAGAAGCAGCGCCCTCCCCCCCACCCCTTACCTAGAATAAGGAATGGCTACTGAGCATGCTCCATGGAGAGGGTGGGAGGATGGAGAGTTTCAGCATAATAGAAAGGTTATTGGCCTGTGAAGCAGAAGACTTGGATAGTAGGTTCTCTCTCTGGTACTGACTCCCTTTCTGTCTATAGATAAGTCAGACACCTTTATATGGTTCAGTTTCCTCATCTATAAAATGAAGCTGAGGGCAGCTATAAATAGGATAAAGTACCAGGCCCAGAGTCAGAAAGGCTCATCTTCCTAAGTTCAAATCCAGGTTCAGACATTTATAGCTGTATGACCCTGGAAAAGTCACTTAACCCTGTTTGCCTCAGTTTCTTCATCTGGAGAAATAAATGGCAAACCACTCCGTTATCTCTGTCAATAAAACCCAAAATGGAGTCATGAAGAGTCGCCCAGGACTGAAACGACCGAATACCAACAATGACAGCAAAATGAAGCTGTCAGGATAGCTGATCTCTTAGTTCCTTCGTAGCTGTAAAGTTTCAAATATTGCTGCAAATATGTTCAACCAAGGAGCAGCAAGCAGCATCATATAGTGGATGAATGTCTGGCTTTGGTGTCTGGAGGACCCAGGTTCATATTCTGTCTCTGACACATACTTGCTGTGTAACTCTAGGCAAGTCACTTAATCTTTCAGTGTCCCTAAACAACTCTCTAAGAGGTTCAGAGGAGGTGACAATTTTCATCGATAGAGTTTCTGCATCAGGAATTCCTTATACCAACAAAATCACAGATTTGTTGTTACAAAGAATACACACACATATATGTATATACATACATACATATCTAAATAGATATGTATATTCAATTAAGCTACTAAGGCCTGTTGACTTTTTCCTTTGTGGGGTCTCTCACCTCTGCCCCTTTACTGCTTTCCTATGATATCTTCCAAGGCCAAATTATTTTTGCTTCTTCTCTGGACTATTGTAATAATGTTCTTCTCATTGTTCTTTCTACCTTCAGTCATTCTCCTCCATTTAGGATAGAGTGTGCTGGAGTTGGCTCATAAAGGCTCTTGAGAGCTGATTGTTAAATTTTAATTGTAAGTATCTAACCCCCCCCCCCAAGAATTAGCAAAGGCCTCAAATAAGAGCTTGCTTTTTTTAAAAAATAAGACGGGCAAATTGGAACACTATTGCATTGCTGGTGGAGTTGTGAACTGATCTAGCCTTTCTGGAGAGCAATCTGGAATTACGCCCAAAGGGCAAGAAATACTTGCATACCCTTTGATCCAGCAATACCACTCCTAGGGTTATATGCCAAAGAGATCATAGAAATGGGAGAAAGACCCATATGTACAAAAATGTTTATAGCAGCTCTTTTTGTGGTAGCAAAGAATTGGAAATTAAGGGGGTGCCCATCAATTGGGGAATGGCTGAACAAGTTGTGGTATATGCATGTTATGGAATACTATTGTGCTATAAGAAATGAGGAGCAGATGGTCTTCATATTTACCTGGAGAGGCTTAAAAGAACTGATGCTGAGTGAGAAGAGTAGAACCAGGAGAAATTTTTACACAATTACAGACACAACGTATGTGTGATGACCAACTTTGGCAGACTGGACTCTTTTCAGCAATGCAGTGATATAAGTCATTCCCAAAAGACTCATGATGGAGAGAAATATGTGCATCCAGAGAAAGAACTAGAAAGAACTGAGTCTAGATCCAGGTGGAAGCAAAATACACGATCTTTTTCCTTCTCTTATTTGGTTTTTGTCCTCTTTACCATTTTTTCATTCCAGCTGGTACAATCCATCCTTATAGCTTGACTAATGTATAATGTGAAAGTATTTACAGATCCTATACTTGACTATAAGCCGCCATGGGGGTGGGGGAGAGAAGGGAAGGGGACAAAATGTGAAACTCAAGGAATTGTGGAATTGAATCCTGTAAACTAAAAGGAAACAAACACATTAATAAAATTTTTTTTTAAAAAAATTAAGATTTGGGAAAGGGATGAAAATGTCAATAATGCAGATTAAACTTTAAAGCAGGTGGTTGTTGTTGTTTTTCTCAGAGAGCCAATTGTTAAACATGTACCAGCACATCACTCTTCCCATCCCAATCCATTCTGCAAATTCTGATCAGATTAAATAGATTCATGGTCTCCCTTATGTAGTTCTGCTTATAAAGGTTCAGATCACCTTCGTATCTTGTGTGGTTCTTGTTAATATCCAACCACAAATCCTCCATTTACCCATTATACTAGAGAATTTACAGATCTTTTAGCATTTCCTAGGTACCAGTATAGTACTTGGACAGTGTTATGTATTCTCACTTTCATCAAAAGACTGATTCACCTCCTTTTTTGTTCATATGTTTCCTAAAATATATCTTTCATGCCCCTACTTATGAATAAGTCATCATTGGCCCTACAATCATCTGCTTACTATCTATCTTGTAGTTCTCTGTTTTCCTTTGGGTCATCCACAATTTTGATATTTCACATAATAATCCATGATTTTATAGTCATATGGCATTGCTAATAGTTATTGGTAAAGCATTGTTGAACAAAGTTATCTTTGTGGCTGCATGTATGAAGAAATCTAGCATGAATTTAATGATACCTATCTAGGAGACTCCTTGTTATAAGACAATCTTTAAGAATATTTTTTGCTCTAAGTCGAATGCTTTTAATAATCAACAAATAACAGACTCAGTGGACTTCTATACTGCTTACCTCTTTCAGTCAACCGTGTGATCATGAAGATGTGGTCTGCTATAAAGAATTATCCAAGAGCACTTGCTAATTATACTTTCATCAAGTATACCCTTTGTACGTGCATAGACCATTCTCATAAAGATTTATAGAGATTTTCTCTATTTATTGAGAAAGTAAGGCTTTGGATGAATAGTTGCTGATGTCTTTCCTTTCATCTTTTAATTTAACTTAAGGAAATCTATGATTTTCATCTCCCACCTCCAATCTTTTGGCATATACTCTTCTTTGAGATACCTTGAAAATTGACCAATCAATGCTTTCAAGACTATTACCGCCATTATGCATTTTTCTGTGCATATTTGTTCAGGTCTTATTATTCTTCCTTACATCATTCTTAAGTGTTATTTCTCCCTCTTCACACAGAACTTTTAGGACTGAAGTATTAGAGTCCAAAAGTGGAGGTTATATGATCATAAATAATGAAAATAGATACCTATTGAAATGCTGTAAAACTCTTGTCTTTTCTTGTCTATATGTTGTCCCTCTTGTTTTATCCATAAATGCTTTTGGCATGAGCTGATTTAGCTGAGTCTAATGTCACCTTCCTATAGATTTGTTTTTCTTTCTCTAACTTTTGTTATATTCTGAAGCAATACTGTTCATAATATTCCTAAAACACTACTTTGTATAAAATATCCTCCTCCTTAAACCCCCCAAAACTTTAAAGTACTCCCTTTGCTAACAGCATAAAATATGAACCTTTTGCTTTCACTTTTTATGGCTGTGCTATCTGACCCAGACCTATCTCTTTAATCTTATATGCCATTCATGAACAACCCTCCACTCCCATGAAGTATGTTCTTACTTGTGTGCTTTTGCTCACATAATTTCTTCTCATTGGGATGCCCCCTCCTATTTACTCTTCTAACTCCTCCTTCAAAAATCAACCCAGTCCTTCCATGGAACTTTCCCCTAACTCCTATCCTGAAAAGATCTCTCCGTCTTTTGAATTATCATAGTGATCATTGACTTACCATTCATTTGTAAATCATCATAGGTAAATTTGTGTTATATTGTTACGTTTCTTTTATGTGTTAATACTATCTCTGCAGTTAAATTATAAGCTCCTTGAGGGCAAGGACTATATATATCTTATGCCTCTTTGTACATAGTAGATGCTTAATAAATGCTTCTTACTACTGCTGCAAGTAACATACAAACAACTTCCATTTCAGAAAGAATCTATGAGTACTTCTTAAGCATGATAATTAATTTCCTATATTTTTCCTATAATTTTTATTGGATTATAAATAGATTTCAATACTAAAGAGGAGATCTTTATTAAATGGTACATTTTTGGTGACTCTTATGCTAATTGCTACCCTGTAGGATAGTTTCTGGTTTAAATAAAGCATATTTCCATTATCTTTCCATTTATGTATTGTCATGGGAAACTCACCAATGTTTAGAAAAGCTTTACAATTTAGGAAAAATTCAGATAATTAGTGTTTCATAGATGTAACATCTAGATGATGAATCAAATGTTTCATATTTTATTTTATTGTCTGGCTGGTGAATGACATGCTGCATCATTTGATATGATCAACTTTAGCACGATCTGAAAATTGCAAATCAAAGAATACACTTTTTTGGTTTTTGACAATCATATTCACATTTTCCTGCATGCACAGCTAATGTTTTAAGATAGATGAGACTATGGAGAACTGATCATAGGGATGGGTTTTGTTCTGTGTTCTTTGACTTTTTTTTTTCAAAGATAAAACCTCATTCCAGGAGGGTGGTTATGTGCAGGAGGGGTGGTCTGCTGTACTGAATCCTGCCAATCAAAATTTCCTAGCAATGTCATTCAAGGTCAGAGACCCAGTCAAATGTCAATCAAAGCCAGTGGGGACATGTTCACTTGTCAGGATTGGAAAGGCGTCATTCTTCTTTGTGGTATGGCTAGTGTGGGAACAATTAAAAGGTTTCTCTTTTTTCAAAGAGAAATTCTTTTCCAGGGTGTCTTCTTAGGCTTTTCCTCTTCATAAAAGAAATGCTGTGGCTGCAGCAACAGAAGACAGGGTCACAGAAAAAAATCTATCAGGATATTTCACTTGGGGCTTTGGTTGATGAAATTTTGCTGGATCCAAAACAATAGACTAAATTCTAAAGTCTGAATATAACATGAGGTAGCTAATATAGGACTTTTAAAATTAATGATGTCTGCTGAACACATCTAGGTATGAGATACCATGGTATATGATTCTCAGGTCCTGGGGAAATTAGAAATATTCTTAAACATTTTGAACTTTGTTTTTACTTCATAGCCTTGATTTAACCAAGGACTAATGATCCTACTTGATTTCTCCCATGTGACGTTAAGTTCCTAATTCCTGAAATGAATAGCAAATTCTGAGAGATGCTGATTTTAAGGCACGAAATTAAATAGTAGGGTTACAAGACAGGTTTCCATTGTAGAACACAGGTGTTTGAGGGGAGGCTATATTACAGCAGAATAAATAATCATGATGATGGTGATGGTGATATAATGGGCATATCCATGTATGCTCCTAGGAGGAAGCCCTTCTTTTTCTACTGTCTGGTTTTTGTTTTTTTGCTTTTTGGAGGGCAATTGGGGTAAAGTGACTTGCCCAAGTTCACACAGCTAGTTTTTGTGTTAAGTGTCTGAGGCTGCATTTGAACTCAGATCCTCCTGACTCCAGGGCCGGTGCTCTATTCACTGCAACACCTAGCTGCCCTTCTACTGTCTGTTTTTGAAAGTTTGAATTCTCCTTGTTCTGTGTTCTTATTCTTCTCTTTACACCACATTAATGATGAAGTTCATGAATATACCTGACTATGCCCTTAGTCTTGACTTTTAAAAAAAAGGTACAGTCAGAGACTGGAGAACTTGAGAGAAACACAGAGAGGGGAGGGGATAATACTGTATGTGATTTGATCAAGGTCATACAGGTAGTTAGTGATAGAACTGGGACAAGAACCTAGTCCAATGGTCTTTCCACTACAAAATATGACATCTTCATGGCCTTTGGAGCATCTTGTCTTGTTTGGAATCATGTTTCCAGTGAACTGAAAGTGGCAATGGAAAAACAGTCTATGTATATAGTCCCCTATGCTCTTGTAGGAAATAAAAGTAACTAAAGTAGCCATGGGCAAAGAGGGCACCAGACAATACTTGGATTGAAGGAGGAAATAGGCAGCACAAATAAAAGAGAAATGGCACACAGATATGTATATTGCATACATCTCTACAGAGGGGCCTGGTGGCAGAGTTTCAAAATGACTGCTCAGGGACTAGGCAATCACATTAGGCAAGGGTGGCAGGATATTTTGAAGCTGTTTCCTGGCCTGAAAAAGTGAGAAATATTTATCTTTCTGATATTAATTCATCTGCTTAAAGAATTTTTAAAAAATTTCTGGTATTCTTATGGAATGAGAATGTGCTTGGCTACTAGTAGGATTTTTCAGCTCCTAGAATTTACTCCCCAATTTTGATCACAAGGTGTGGTTATTCCTAGTTGAAGGAGACACCTTCCCATTTGGGTCCCCAAAATTCCTGCCTTGGGTTTCAAGCCATCTTTCAAAAAGATTATAGTCATCTCTTGGACTTTCTTAGAGCTTTATGTAGCTCCAGGCCTTTGAAATTAAAATTCTTCAATTACTTAGCACTTAAGACCATACATAGGGTAATTGATATAGTTCTGGAAGGAATCTCAAAAGCTATCTAATTCAACACCCTAATTTTGCAGTCAAGGAAACTGAGGTACAGGAAGCTTAATGACTTGTGAGAGGTCACACATTGAGCATGTGTCAGAGGTAGGATTTGAACCTAGGTAAATTTGACTCTAGAGTTAATGCTTCTGCCACTGTACCATACTGTCTTCATTATCTATTATTCCTCCCTGTACTTAACATGTGCCAAGCACTTCACTAGAATCCAAAGAAAAAAATAACACAGTCCTTGCCCTCAAGGAGCTTACAACTTTCTGGGGATGAGAGAAAAGATGTGAAATATTTAAATGGATAAGTATATCTAAATGTAATTTGAAGAGCTTTAGCTACTGAGATTGGGGTTTGGGGAAGGCTTTGCAACTGAACTGAGCCTTAGTTGAAGATAAGGATTCTTAGATATGGAGGAAGGAAAGGAGTGCAATACAGAGACATTGTATGCCAATTCTACCACTTTATTAAATGCTTGTTTCTAAAAGATCTGCCTGGGCAGAGGCAGGCCTGGAAGGTGCGGCCTGCAGAGGCAGGCCAGGAAGAGGCCTGATCAACTCGGAGGGCAAGTGGTCCCACCAACCACAAGGGCCACTACCAGGCCTATCACCAAAGGGCTGGGACTGGAAAGAACAAGGTAAGGACCAAATGCAGAGGCCCCTGTCCCAGACAGCAAATACTCCTGGGGCTACCACTTCATAGCCCAGAAATAAAAAAAAAAAAAGCCCCTATCAGGACCTCCAAAGACCAGGATGACAGAGTGAACCTCCACCCCCCTGAAAACATAGTAACTATTGCCCCGGGGCAAAACCCTCTACAGTAAAGGCTTGGGATCCCTAGAGGAAGAGCGTGGCTAGGGCCCTGCCTCAAAATGGGTAGAAAGCAGACTACAAAGACTCTGGAGTCATACTATCTTCAGAGGGAGGAAACAAACTTAGAGGGAGACAATGTGGACTCCACACCCACAGCTGAAACATCAACAGGGAACGGGTCCCAAGCACAGAAAGCTCTCTTAGATGAAATCAAAAGGATCATTGAAAACCGAATGAGAGAGATAAAAGACAAAATGAATAATTCTGTCAAAACCAAAACTGCAGAATTAGAAAAACATTATAATGAAGAAAACATCTCTCTAAAAAGAAAAGTGTATGATATGGAAAAGGAGCTCCAAAAATTAACCAAGGAAAATGATTTGCTAAAAACTAGAATCAACCAAATTGAAACAAATAACTCTATGAGGAACCAAGAATTAGTCAAACAAAACAACAAGAATGAAAAATTAGAAAAAGAGGTAAAATACCCCAATGGAAAAATAACTGACTTGGAAAACAGATCCAGGAGAGATAATCTGAGAATCATAGGCCTACCAGAAAACCATGATGAAAAAATGAGACTGGACAACATTCTCCAAGGGCTCGTTAAGGAAAACTGCCCTGAGATACTAGAACCTGAGGGTAAAATAGAAATTGAGAGAATCCACCAGACACCTGCTGAAAGAGATCCCAAACTGAAAAGTCCTCAAAATGTTGTGGCCAAACTCCAGAACTACCAGATAAAAGAGAAAATACTTCAAGTGGCCAGAAAGAAACAATTCAAATATCAAGGGTCCACAGTCAGGATTGCATAAGATTTGGCAGACTCTACACTGAAAGATCAGAGGCAGTGGAATACAATTTTCCTGAAGGCAAAAGAGCTCGGTTACAACCAAGGATCACATACCCAGTGAGACTGAACATATTCTTCCAGGCAAAGAGATGGTCATTCAACGATATAACAGATTTCCAGACCTTCCTGATAAAAAAAGCCAGAACTCAATGGAAAATTCAACCTCCAATTACAAGATGCAACAGTGACGTAGAAAGGTAAACAAGGAAAACACACACACACACACACACACACACACACACACACACACACCCTGCTATTTGATAAGAGCAAACTGGTTATAGACAAGTAGAGGGTACGAGTATGAAATGCACAAAATGACAATTAAAAAATATTATTAAGGGATACAAAGGGACTGCAATGGAAGAAGTGGTATGAATGAAGTGGAAAAGGGTAAATTATGCTACACAAAGAGGTATAAAAACAGTATAGCAGAGGAAAAGAAGGGAGGGAGATGAGAATCATATGAGCTTTTCCCTCATTGGTTCTGGTGCAAGGAGGGAATAACAACCAGCATAGGACTCTATGGAGAAGAAACGCAATAAGTATCATTTTAGAGGGAAAGAGGGGAGGGAGAGGAGCGTTGCATTAGATTTGTTCCTGTCACCCTTGGTGCGAAGAAAAAATAACATATTTCATTAAGTATAAAAATATCCTACAGGCAGTAGGAGGGGGAAAGGGCTACAAAGGGGGGTGTGGTTAGTAGGGAGGGAAGAAGTAAGGAGTAAGGGGAGGAAAAAGGGAGGGGGCTGATAAGGGAATACTGAGGGAGGCAGTGGTCAAAATGAAAACTATTAAGGGGTGAGAAGGGAGAAGGGGAAAAATATGAGCGTTAACAGGGGAGGTAATAGGATGGAGGGAAAGAAACAGATAACAATCATAACTGTAAATGTCAATGGAATGAACTCTCCCACAAAACAGAGACAGATAGCAGAATGGATTAGAAATCATGATCCTACAATATGCTGCTTACAAGAAACACATCTAAAACAGAGGGATACACACAGGGTAAAGGTAAAAGGCTGGAGTAAAATATATCATGCCTCAGCTAAAGTAAAAAAAAGCAGGGGTAGCAATCCTTATCTCAGATAAAGCAAAAGCAAAAATTGACCTAATTAAAAGAGATAAGGAAGGAAACTATATCCTGTTAAAAGTCACCATTGAGAATGAAGCAATATCATTACTTAACATATATGCACCAAGTGGTATAGCATCTAAATTCCTAGAGGAGAAGGTAAAGGAATTAGAGGAAGAAATAGATAGCAAAACTATACTAGTGGGAGACCTTAATCTCCCCCTATCTGAAATTGATAAATCCAACCTCAAAATAAACAAGAAAGAAGTTAATGAGGTGAACAGGATTTTAGAGCGGATAGGTATGGTAGATCTCTGGAGAAAACTGAATGGGGATAAAAAGGAATATACTTTCTTCTCAGCGGTTCATGACACATACTCAAAAATTGACCATGTTCTAGGGCATAAAAATCTCACAATTCTATGTAGTAAGGCAGAAATATTAAATGCATCCTTCTCAGATCATGATGCAATAAAAATTATATGCAATAAAGAGCCAGGGAAAGACAGACTAAAAACTAACTGGAAATTAACAATTTAATCCTAAAGAATGAGTGGGTCAAACAAGAAATTATAGAAACAATCAGTAATTTCATTCAAGGGAATGATAATAATGAGACAACATACCAAAATCTGTGGGATGCATTAAAGGCAGTTCTTAGGGGAAGTTTTATATCCCTGAGTGCATACGTGATTAAATTAGAGAAAAGGGAGCTCAATGAATTGGGCATGCAATTAAAAAACCTAGAAAAAGAACAAATTAAAAATCCCCAATTAAATATTAAAATAGAAATATTGAAGACTAAAGGAGAGATTAATAAAATCGAAATTAAGAAAACTATTGAATAAAACCAAGAGCTGGTTTTATGAAAAAACCAACAAAATTGATAGACCCTTAGTCAATATGATAAAAAAAAAGAAAGAATAAAACCAAATTATGAGTATCAAAAATGAAAAGGGTGAATCTACCTCCAATGAAGAGGAAATCAAAACAATAATTAGGAATTATTTTTTCCCAATTTTATGCACATAAATTTGACAATCTTAGGGAAATGGATGACTATTTAGAAACATACAAGTTGCCCAGATTAACTGAAGAGGAAGTAAATTACTTAAATAATCCCATCTCAGAAAAAGAAATTGAACAAGCCATCAGTCACCTCCCTAGGAAAAAATCTCCAGGGCCAGATGGATTTACTAGTGAATTCTATCAAACATTTAAAGAACAATTGATTCCAATACTCTACAAACTATTTGGGAAAATTAGTGAAGAAGGAGTCCTACCAAATTCTTTTTATGACACAAATATGGTACTGATACCTAAATCAGGAAGAAATAAAACAGAGAAAGAAAATTATAGACCAATCTCCCTCATGAATATAGATGCAAAAATTCTAAATAAAATACTAGCCAAAAGACTACAGCAACTTATCTCAAGAATAATACACTTTGATCAGGTAGGATTTATTCCAGGAATGCAAGGATGGTTTAATATTAGGAAAACCATCAGTATAATTGAGCATATCAACAATAAAACTAGCAGAAACCACATGATTATCTCAATAGATGCAGAAAAGGCTTTTGACAAAATACAACAAAAACATTAGAAAGTATAGGAATAAATAGAGCCTTCCTTAAAATAATAGGTAGCATCTATTTAAAGCCATCAGCAAGTATTATATGTAATGGGGAGAAGCTAGAAGCATTTCCCATAAGATCAGGGGTGAAACAAGGGTGTCCACTATCACCCCTCTTATTCAATCTGGTACTAGAAATGTTAGCAGTAGCAATTAGAGAAGAAAAAGAAATCAAAGGAATCAAGTTAGGCAAAGAAGAGACCAAGCTATCACTCTTCGCAGATGATATGATGATATACTTAGAGAATCCTAGAGAATCAAGTAAAAAACTGCTTGAGACAATAAATAAATTTGGCAAAGTTGCAGGATGTAAAATAAACCCGCATAAATCCTCGGCATTCCTATATATTTCCAATGAAATTCAACAGCAAGAAGTAGAAAGAGAAATCCCATTTAAAGTTACTGTAGACATTATAAAATATTTGGGAATCTACCTGCCAAAACAAACCCAGGACCTGTATGATCATAACTACAAAACACTTTTCACACAAATAAAGTCAGATCTAACTAATTGGAAAAATATCAATTGCTCATGGCTGTGTCGAGCTAATATAATAAAAATGACAATTTTACCTAAATTAAATTATATATTTAATGCCATACCAATTAATTTACCAAAAAACTACTTTATAGAGTTAGCAAAAATAGTAACAAAATTCATCTGGAAGAATAAACAGTCCAGAATATTAAGGGAATTAATGAAAAGAAATGCTAGGGAAGGTGGACTAGCTTTACCAGATTTCAATCTGTACTATAAAGCAGCAGTCATCAAAACTACTTGGTACTGGCTGAGGAATAGAGGAGTGGATCAATGGAATAGATTAGGCACACGAGATTTAGAAGTAAACAACTACAGTAATGTATTGTTTGATAAACCCCCAGACCCTGGTTTTTGGGATAAGAACTCACTATTTGACAAAAACTGCTGGGAAAACTGGAATATAGTATGGCAGAAACTGGACATAGACCATTATCTAACACCATATACCAAAATCAAGTCTAAATGGGTTCATGATCTAGGTATAAAGGTTGATACTGTAAGCAGTCTGCTAAAACAAGGAATAGTTTACCTATCAGACTTGTGGAGAGGGAATGACTTTATGATGAAACAGGAATTAGAGAACATTGTAAAATGTAAAATGGATAATTTTGACTACATTAAATTGAAAAGTTTCTGTACAAATAAAGCCAATGTAACCAAGATTAAGAGGGAGGTGTGAAATTGGGAAAGAATCTTTACAACCTATGTCTCTGACAAAGGACTCATCTCTAAAATATACAGAGAACTGACTCAAATTTATAAGAATACAAGTCATTCCCCAATTGATAAATGGTCAAAGGATATGAACAGGCAGTTTTCAGAGAAAGAAATTAAAGCTATCTATAAGCACATGAAGAAATGCTGTAATTCACTATTGATCAGAGAAATGCAAAACAAACAACTCTGAGGTACCACATCTCACCAGTCAGATTGGCTAAGATGACAAAACAGGAAAATGACAAATGCTGGAGAGGATGTGGGCAAACTGGAACACTAATGCATTGTTGGTGGAGTTGTGAACTGATCCAGCCTTTCTGGAGAGCAATCTGGAATTATGCCCAAAGGGCTATAAATACTTTCATACCCTTTGATCCAGCAATACCACTCCTAGGGTTATATCCCAAAGAGATCATAGAAGTGGGAGAAAGACCCACATGTACAAAAATGTTTATAGCAGCTCTTTTTGTTTTGGCAAAGAATTGGAAATTAAGGGGGTGCCCATCAATTGGGGAATGGCTGAACAAGTTGTGGTATATGCATGTTATGGAATACTATTGCGCTATAAGAAATGGGGAGCAGGCAGCCTTCATATTTACCTGGAGAGGCTTATACGAACTGATGCTGAGTGAGAAGGGTAGAACCAGGAGGAATTTGTACACAATTACAGACACAACGTATGTGTGATGACCAACTATGATAGACTGGACTATTCTCAACAATGCAGGGATATGTCAATCCCAAAAGACGCATGATGGAGAGAAAAACGTGCATCCAGAGAAAGAACTAGAAAGAACTAAATTTATATCCAGGTGGAAGCAAAATACCTGATCTTTTTCATTCTCTTATTTGATTTTATGTCCTTTTTACCATTTTTCATTCCAGCTGGTACAATCCATCCTTATAACCTGACCATTGTATAATGTGAAAGTATTTACAGATCCTATACTTGATTATAAGCTGCCATGGGTGGGGGGAGGGGAGGGAGGGGGACAAAATGTGAAATTCAAGGAATTGTGGAATTGAATCCTGTAAACTAAAAGGAAACAAACAAATTAATAAATTAAAGAATAAAAAAATTCCTACATGGGATTCATTAATTCATTCCATAAATATTTATTATGTGCCTACTATTTGCCAGGCACTGTAATAAGCACTGGAGGCACTATGCTAAGGGAGGAAATTTATATAACATAAAAATCAAATGATATTAATAAAAATTTATTTTTAAAATTAAAAAAATAACAAGGTGAATCTACCTCCAATGAAGATGAAATCAAAACAATAATTAGGAATTATTTTTCCCAATTGTATGCTCATAAATTTGACAATCTTAGGGAAATGGATGAATATTTACAAAAATACAAGTTGCCCAGATTAACTGAAGAGGAAGTAATTACTTAAATAACCCCATCTCAGAAAAAAAAATCGAACACCATCAGTCAACTCCCTAGGAAAAAATCTCCAGGGCTGGATGGATTTACTAGTGAATTCTATCAAACATTTAAAGAACAATTGATTCTAATACTCTATAAATTATTTGGGAAAAGTAGTGAAGAAGGAGTCCTACCAAATTCTTTTTATGACCCAAATATGGTACTGATACCTAAATCAGGAAGAGATAAAACAGAGAAAGAAAATTATAGACCAATCTCCCTCATGAATATAGATGCAAAAGTTCTAAATAAAATGCTAGCAAAAATACTACAGGAACTTATCTCAAGAATAATACACTTTGATCAGGTAGGATTTATTCCAAGAATGCAAGGATGGTTTAATATTAGGAAAACCATCAGTATAATTGAACATATCAACAATAAAACTAGCAGAAACCACATGACCATCTCAATAGATGCAGAAAAGGCTTTTGACAAAATACAACATCCATTCCTATTAAAAACATTAGAAAGCATAGGAATAAATGGAGACTTCCTTAAATAATAGGTAGCATCTATTTAAAGCCATCCGCAATATTATATGTAACAGGGAGAAGCTAGAAGCATTTCCCATAAGATCAGGGGTGAAATAAGGGTGTCCACTATTACCCCTCTTATTCAATCTGGCACTAGAAATGTTAGCAGTAGCAATTAGAGAAGAAAAAGAAGTCAAAGGAATCAAATTAGGCAAAGAAGAGACCAAGCTATCACTTTTTTGGCTCTCTATGACTTTATATCCAGTATTCTGATTCTTCTAAGTAAATTTAATACATTTGGTAGGTTTTAATAATATGCATATTATCTCTTACAAGAGGTGATGAATCTTAAGGAAATAAATTAATAAATGCCTCACCAATCATGATTAGCTTCAAATCTAGTATTTACAAAAAAAAAAAAAAAACACTCAACAAACCCAAAACAAACAAGCAAACATAACCACAACAAATGGATCAAAGAGGCAGTGTTCTATGGCCTTTCTTCAGATACTGATCCACTTCTTTAGCTTCATTGGCAGAATGGTGGGATAACTATGGAATAGGGATCAGGTCTGGAATTAGCCCTGTATGAATTATCTTATGGAGCCCCCATAAGATTTTCAGGAGGTGATCGGTGGATTCTTTCAACCTCTATTTGGCCCTCTGGTTCTAAAACATCAGGGAAGTTTTCTTTGAGAACTTCCTGGAGGATGATTTCTAGGTTCTTACTTTGATCATGGCTTTCAGGTAGTCCAGTAATTTTCAAATTATCTCTCCTGGATCTATTTTCCAGGTCAGTGGTTTTTCCCATGAAATATTTCACATTGCCTTCTATTCTTTCATTTGTTTGGATCCGTTTAACAGCATCTTGGTTTCTCATAAAGTCATTAGCTTCCATTTGCTCCAATCTAATTCTGAAGCTATGATTCTCCTCAGTGAGCTTTTGAGATTCTTTTTCCATCTGGCAAATTCAGCTTTTTAAGGCATTCTTCTTCTCATTGCCTTTTTGAGCCTCTTTTGCCATTTGAGTCAGTCTGTTTTTTAAGGTATTATTTTCTTCAGTCAGGCTGTTGACTCTCATTTCATAATTTTCTTGCATCATTCTCATTTCTCTTCCCAATTATTCCTCCACTTCTCTTATCTGCTTCTTAAGGTCCTCTATGGTCTGTAACCAGCTCGTATTTTTCTTTGAAGCTTTTGGTGCAGGAGTTCTGACTTCACTGTCTTCCTCCTGTTCCATTCTTTGCTCCTTTTTGTTTCCAAAATAGGAGTGTAATGTTGGAATCTTCTGTCTGCTTTGTTTCCTTTGCCTGGTCATGTCGCCCCTCAGTCACTTGACCCCTGGGCTTTTTGACACAGTAGGACTCTGCCACCAGACAGGGGAGTTTTCATCACAAATGCTGGGGTTTTCTCAGCTGCCAGAGATATTAGATGGGTGCCCTCTCTGAGGTATCCACATGCTCTGGCAAGTTGGACACACACCCCAGGACCTCCACCCTAGACTGCAATCCAGATCCAAGAAGGTTAAAGTAAGAGTGATTACCCCTCAGACTGGTGCTTGGTTCCGCTACACTCTGCAGTCCAGGAGCCGAAGCTGCCATGTGGTGCTGGCTGGCTCTGCCGGTGTCTCAGCAGCTTCTCTCCCTGGGGGGCAAAAGCCACGCATTCCCACTTGCTGGGTTCCAAAGTCCAGACTGCACTGACCTCTCACTTTGTCCTTCACATCTATGTGTTGATAAATCTGGAAATGGCCACAGCTGCTGCTGATCTGGGGACCCTTCAGCCTGCGGCTGGTCAGGCCCGCCCTGGGGCTAAAGCTCCTTGGCATGGGACTGGGCTCAGTTCCCAGAGTGCTGCACTCGATTCCTGCTGGCCTGCCGGGGTGTCCTCAGTGGGAGGTTAGCTTCTCTGTGTCATTTTGTGGGTTCTACAGCTCCAAAGTTTGTTTAGAGTCCCCTTTTTACATGGATTGGGGAAGGTGGAAGCTGGAGCCAAGGAGAGGTTGTGCTTCTACTCCCCCATCTTGTCTCCGCCATCCTCTTCATCCAAGCTATCACTTTTTGCAGATGATATGATGATATACTTAGAGAATCCTAGAGAATCAAGTAAAAAATTACTTGAGACAATAAATAAATTTGGCAAAGTTGCAGGATATAAAATAAACCCACATAAATCCTCGGCATTCCTATATATTTCCAATGAAATGCAACTCAGTTCTAAAATATACAGAGAATTGAGTCAAAATTATAAAAATACAAGCCATTTCCCAATTGACAAATGGTTAAAGGATATGAACAGGCAATTTTTAGAGAAAGAAATTAAAAATATCTATAAGCACATGAAGAAATGCTCTAAATCACTATTGATTAGAGAAATGCAAATCTGAGTTTCCACATCTCACCAGACAGATTGGCTAAGATGATAAAACAGGAAAATGACAAATGTTGGAGAGGATGTGGTCAAATTGGAACTCTAATGCATTGCTGGTGAAGTTGTGAACTGATTCAGCCTTTCTGGAGAGCAATCTGGAATTATGCCCAAAGGGCTATAAATAACTTCATATCCTTTGACCCAGCAATACCACTCCTAGGGTTATATCCCAAAGAGATCATAGAAGTGGGAGGAAGACCCATATGTAGAAAAATGTTTATAGTAGCTCTTTTTTGTGGTGGCAAAGAATTGGAAATTAAGGGGGTGCCCATCAATTGGGGAATGTCTCAACAAGTTTTGGTATATGCATGTTATGGAATACTATTGTGCTATAAGAAACGAGGGGCAGATGGACTTCATATTTACCTGGAGAGGCGTATACAAACTGATGCTGAGTGAGAAGAGTAGAACCAAGAGAAATTTGTACACAATTACAGACACAACATATGTGTAATGACCAACTTTGACAGACTGGACTCTTCTCAGCAATGCAGTGATATATGTCAATCCCAAAAGACTCATGATGGAGAGAAATGTGTGCATCCAGAGAAAGAACTAGAAAGAACTGAGTTTATATCCAAATGGAAACAAAATACCTGATATTTTTCCTTTTCTCATTTGGTTTTATGTCCTCTTTACCATTTTTCTTTCCATCTGATACAATCCATCTTTATAACCTGACTAATGTATAATGTGAAAGTATTTACAGATCCTATACTTGACTATATGCCACCATGGGAGGGGGGAAGGGGAGGGAGGGGGACAAAATTTGAAACTCAAGGAATTGTGGAATTGAATCCTGTAAACTAAAAGTAAACAAACAAATTAATTTTAAAAAATAAAAAAAAATAAAAGATCTGCCTGACTAAATGATATCAGCTGATAATTTGGCAGGCATGAGGGAGATTGGAGCATACCAGTGTGGGCTTGTGAGCTCTAGAATTAAACCTTTTTGTGTTATGAACTCCTTTGGAAGTCTGGTCAAACTTATAGAACCCTCAGAATGAGATGTTTCAATGCAAAAATAAAATACATAGGAACTGTTTATATTAAAATGAAATTATCAAAAATAATTTTAAAGCCATAGACCCCAGATTAAAAATCTCAACACTAGACAAAAAGTTCCTTGACTCCTTAGGACTAAACCTAGAACCCAGAAGGGATGAAATAGATAAGCTCTGTGGAACTGATTACTCAATGCAAGTGGGAGTTGGGATAGGAACTTTAGAGTTTACATGTACATATGGTTTGTATTTACTTCTTTGTGTATGTGCTGTTTGTCCTAGTAGCATGAATGACCCTTGAGGGAAAGGACTATTTTTTTCTCTATATTTCTAGTACCTACATCAGTGACTTGGAATAAGTATATGCTTAAAAATGTTTGTTGAAGGAATGAATGAATATTGACCACATGCAGTTGAATTGGCTTGTATCTTGGGGTATGACTAGTTAGAAAACGAGTTGATCTGAGAACTGAATAGGAGAAAGGTAGGAGAATGCATTCCCTTTGGAAAATTGTGAATCATTCTCAACAAGTCCAAGCTACTCTCTGCCACAAAAAACACATCTATTTAGTATTGACAGTCTCCCATTGGTGTTATATGACTATGGCCCATGCAGTAACATAATTTCCAAATATTAAAAATTGTGGGTGACCTAAAGTGTAATAGAGAGAGATGCATGGTTGTTCTAAGTAGGCTGCAGCATATTTTCAACAACAAGTTGAGAACAAGACATATAGGAAAAGTATGAATGGAGAAGGAAATAGTCTGGTCACTTTGTAAAGGTAAGAGCTGGACAGCCCAAGTGATGCACTGATATTTACAGATTATTAAAAAAATGGGGAAAGCTTTTAGGGTACCGGATAAGATCATCTCTAGAGGGTTTGCAGGAGGCCATAGATAAGTCATGCAGAGAAGATACTGAACAGATTATGATGTATGTGTTATTGGAGAAAATACCCACATTGATAAGATCACACATGGATTCATTGAATGCGTGTGTGTATGTGTGTATCTCCTTTTATCTGGTGGTGGAGGTGATCTGCACTGACTTAGCTATAGTGCCTCATTCCCTTTCCTCCAGAGCCAGGATTGCTGACAGAGTACTGCATCCTGCCAGGCCTACACAGAAGTCCTAAATAGCCAGGATGCTTGAGACTTGAGCCCCAAAGAGGTTTTAGACTTGGAGCTGGGGCTATGCTCTATGGAAACCATGCTAACCTATGAACCTAATCTATTTCCCTTCCCAGAGATTCAGGTGGTCATGGAAGGTAGAGTGCAGATGGAGATTGCCTCCCACCAATGGGAGAATAAGATTATATATTTACAATTGTCCCTTTGGAAGTCAATTTTACTTTGTAAAAGCTGCATTCTGTTACATAGATGAAGTTTGTAAGAGAGTCAGCAGCGCAGCTTGGAGAGGAATGGAGTGTGTGACCCTGGGCTTCCCTTACAAGTGTATCAAAATCAAACAGAAATTGGTCTGTGTAGACGCATATTGACTTAGAAAACCACAAATTAACACTCACTATCTTGTAGTGCATTTTTGTTTCTTTTGTTAAACATTTCCCAATTACATTTTAATCTGATTCAGGCCGCACTCTGGAGTTGCAACTACTACTTGAACCATCAGCTCTGCTCTAGACAATTCTCTATGACTATAAACTGAGGGCGTCATTGTTAGATCCGTATTGTTTTGTAAAAAAAGAGTATCCCCACTTAGGGGTTTCCTGTTTCAGTGAAATCACAAGTCCAAACTTTATCCCATATTTTGTATGTATTTATTTCGCATATATTTATTTGTTTATATGTTGTCTTCTCTCATAAAATGTCAATTCCTTGAGAGGAGGAATATTATTAATATTCCAAGTGCATGGCATAGTGCCTGCACATACAGCATGTGTTTAATAAATGCCAGTTGTCTGATTGAGTGAATGAACTCATCTCATTTTATATTTTATACATACATTTTATAATCTCCTTCCATCAGAAATCAGATTTAAGAAGACGTGCTTTTTTTTCCCTCTTGGGGGCATATGCTCTATTTATTTTCATTTGGATTTTTCATAATTTTCTCTCCAAACCCCTTACTTTTTGTTGACAAAGGAGAAAAGACGGAGTACTGGTTGGTAGATAGTTCCCTATTATTAGTTATAGAGAATTCCTGACGAGCCAACTCCCTTTTCCAAGGCTGATCAGTGTTTCTACTTGCTCTGTATCTTATAGTGATACACAATGTCCTGGGGTGACTGAGAAGTTAGATGAGTTACCTAGGTCCACGTTGTGCCATTATATGTCAGAGAGAAGATTTGAACCCAGTTTTTCTGGATTCCAAAGCTGGCCCTGCTATATATTTGTCCTTTGGTATTTAAAAACTCATCACAATCTGTCCCCTTCCCACCTCTCTAGTCTTCTTATCCATGCACTCTATGATTGAGCTATGTTGGCTTACTTACTATTCCTTGTACGTGACACTCCATCTCCCATCTCCCTGCATCTCTGTTGGTTTCCCTATATGCCTAAAATATTTTTCTCATCACCTCTCAGAATCTCTGAGTTGCCTCAAGACTTAGCTCAATTATGCCTTCCACAAGATATCTTTCCTGTTCCCTCCTTCCCTTCAAAGATCATGTTCTATCTCCTCGGCATATATCCTGTATGTACTTATTTATATTTATGCTTTCCCCCTCCTTAGAAAGTAAGCTCCCTGAGGGCAGGAACTGTTTTTGCCTTTCTTTGCTCCCTAATGCTTAATAACCTGCCAGGCACAGAGTTAGCATTTGATAAATGCTTGTTGATTGATTAATTGATTGATTGATATGCCAAAGCATATAAAAAATATGCATGTATTGTGATTGATTGTCCTTCTCTTAGTGAAATGCATCTCTCCAGACTTCTGCTGACTGCTTATTTTTAGTGACTGCCTTTTCCTGGAATGGACTGTTCAAATAGTAGATTAGGGCTTTGATAATAGCTGGCAGACCAGAATGAAGGGAGTCAGTTTATTTTATAGTATGAGTCATTTTGTTACATATTCTAGATTCTTTCTTCTGGAAGAAAGAGTTCATGCTCTCTATTTCTTTGACTATTGACATTTCTCTGCCCTTCCTTTCATTACCAACTCTTTTCTCTGTCATTTATAACTGTGATTTCAGAGTGACCTATTAACATTTGTCTTTTTAATTCTTGCATGTTTTAAACAGTCATATCTTTTATACAGAAGCCTGTATTTATCTACGTTTTAAATTTTTCTAGACTATCCTTTAATTTTGTTAATCTCTTCTGTGATTCACAACTCATTGAAATGTGTTTTCCCCATACTACCTTATAATGAAGATTCACATTCTGTCAGGGACACTTGCTTTTTTTTTTTGAGGTAATCAGGGTACATCAGGTCAGGGACCCTCACTCTTAAGAGTGACTCTTTTGGTCTCTGAACTACATCAAATAAAATGGATTAGCAGTCAACAAATATTTACTAAACATCCACTATGTACCAGGCACTATGCTAGGTACTAGGGAAACAAGGGAATGAAACAATCTCAACTCACAAGAGGCTTACATTCTGATGGGAGAAACAGTAAGTGGATATATAAATATATACCGCATAAATACGAGTACACAGGGCATCTGAAAAGTCTTAGTGCAGCTTTAGGTTATTTAAGCTATTAAAGCTACACTACAACTTTTAGAATGCCTTTTAACTGCCCTAATAATGAGAAAGTTTTTAGAAGTATCATCTTCCCATGTAGGAATGTTAAACAGTTTAACCTTATTAAGTCCCTTATCATTTCTCTCTCTTTTTTTTTTACCTTTTTATTCTTTTCTGTAGTCTTGCATTTGAGAGTCAAATTTTCTATTCAGTTCTAGTGGTCTCATCAATAATATCTGAAAATCTTTTATTTCATTGAATATTCATTCCCCCCTGAAGGATTATACTCAGTTTTGCTGGGTGGATGAATCTTGGCTGAAGTCCTAGCTCTTTTGCCCTGCAGAATATCATATTCTAAGCCCTCTAATCCTTAAATGTAGAAGCTGCTAAATCCTATGTTATACTGACCGTGGCTCCATAGTGCTTGAATTATTTCTCTCTGAATGCTTGCAATATTTCCTCCTTGACCTGGGACCTCTGGAATCTGACTATAGTATTCCTGGAAGTTTTCATTTTGGGATATCTTTCAGGAGGTGATCAGTGGATTCTTTCAATTTCTATTCTACCCTCTGGTTCTGCAATATCAGGAGAGTTTTCCTTGATAATTTCTCGAAAGATGATGTCTAGGTTCTTTTTTTTTTGGATCATGGCTTTCAGGTAGTCCAGTAATTTTTAAATTATTTCTCCTGGATCTATTTTCTAGGCCAGTTATTTTTCCAGTGAGATATTTCACATTGTCTTCTATTTTTCATTTTTTGGTTTTGTTTTATTGTTTCTTAATTTCTCCTAAAGTCATTAGCTTCCATTTGATCAATTCTAATTTTTAAGGAATTATTTTCTTCAGTGAGCTTTTGGACTTCCTTTTCCATTCAACCAATTCTACTTTTTAAGGAGTTTTTTTTTTCCTAATGAATTTTTGTGCCCCTTTCTCCATTTAGTCAATTCTGCTTTTCAATGTATTCTTTTCCTCATTGTTTTTTTTTCTTCCTCTTTTACCATTTGGCCTGGTCTGTTTTGTAAGGTGTTAATTTCTTCAGTATTTTTTTTTTGGTGTCTTTACCAAGCTGTTCACTCATTTTTCGTGATTTTCTTGAATCACTTTCGTTTCTCCTCCAAATTTTTCCTCTAACTCTCTTACATGATTTTCAAAATCCTTTTTGAGCTCTTCCATGGCCTGAGGCCAGCTCATATTTTTCTTGGAGGCTTTGGATTTTGGAGTTTTGACTTTTTATTCCTTTGGTATCCTCTTCTGAGTGTGTTTTGATCTTCTTTGTCAGCATGGTAACTTTCTATGATCAGAATTTTTTTTCATTGTTTGCTCATTTTTCTAGTCTTATTTCTTGACTTTTAACCCTTTGTTAAAGTGGGGCTCTGCTTCCATGGTGGAGGACACACTGTCCCAAGCTTCAGAAGTTTTGTATAGCTGTTCTCAGAGATATTCCTAGGGATTTGTAAATTTTCAGTTCTTCCAAGATGGTATGATCTAAGGGGAAGTGTTTACTCCTCTCCTGGCCTATGCTATTATCTGTGGGCAATCACAAGCACTCTTTTCTGCCTTGAAGCTGTGACGAGGGTCCCTGCTCCACTGTGGCTATAAACTCTGGTGCTCTAGTGCTCCTCCTTGCCTGGGATCGCCTTCCAGGACCACAACCCAAATCTGAGTAGGGGCAAAGCAATGCCAACAAAGAGACTGCTGTAATCTCCTTCTGACCAGTTGCTTGTACCATCTGTGGGCTGAGAGCTCTGGAGCAGCTGTGGCCACTGCTGATTCAGTGGCTCCCAAGGCCTGTTCCTGGTTTGTTGTGGATGGGTCTGAGCTGGCATGGTCTGTATTGAACTGTGCTACACCCTCACCCAGGTGCAATAGACCTTTTCTGTTGACCTGCTCTGTTGTCTTTGACTGGAAAAAAATTTCACCCCATCTTTTATGGGTTCTGCCCTCCTAGGAATTTTTTATGGCATTATTTAAAAGTCTTTGTGGATTTTGTGGAGAACTCAGGCAAATCGCTGCCTTTTCCTTACCATCCTGGCTCCTCCTCCTCCTTTCTGGTAGTTTTAAAGAGTTAGTCACTTTCAGCAATAACTATCTTTTTGGTGGAATTATAGGGTTTGAATAGAATAGAATAGGATTAGCATGTTGTTGGTGTGTAGTTCTTCGTATGTAATTGGTGTGTTGCTTACTTTCATGGTAAAGGGTTGGCATGTGATTTGTATGTTGTCAGCTTTCATGATAAAGTATTGGTGTGTGGTTGGAGTGTAATTGGCACATTGTTAGCTGTCATGGTAAAGTTTTGGTATGTGGTTGATGTGTAATTGGTATGTTGCTGACTTTCACAGCAAAATGTTGATGTGCTGTTGGCATGTAATTGTCATGTTGGCATGTTATAAATGTGAAGCACCATGTGGGGCCTTTCTTTCTTTATTATCCAGATGTGACCAAGTCAGAGGTCTCAGGACCCTGAACTGAGGGGTATTACTAGAGAAGGTTTATGAAAGCACAGAGAAATGGATTGACACTGTTCTTCTTTATGAGGCTTCTTTTTCATTGTGGGAAGCAGTTTTGAATTGAATATAAAGAATTATAACAAACAACCACGTGGATGTCATCTAAAGACATTAGTCTTTTGTGTCATATAAAGAGAATAATAAATGAAATAATATGATAAATATTATGTGATAAATGAAAATCAATTGAACATACTTGGTTTGCCAATTGATTTGTTCATTCTGTATATCTATGGGCACAATTGGCAGCTTTTACCTTTCATTCTAGTCTGCATTAACCTACAACTTCACCCTGCCATTTTCAGGGTCCTAAAAATAATTGCAAAGTGTTGCCACAGAAATATGAAAGTCAGCTATTATTGTCCGCTGGTACACTGGAGGCCCACCTAGCCACAGAACTGGAAGGCAGTTTCTCCCACTTTTACCAAAACCATCTGTATTTTTCTTTAAGGAAAGAAGGTACTGTAGAGACTTCTCAACCCCTTGAGGCAAGTCTCCTCATACACATTGCCCTGAAAAAAAATTGAAGCAACAGGTAACTCTGAACTCCAGTCCTTTTGAAGAAAAAAATTGGATTATTGCTTTTGCTTTTCTATTTGTATTCCTAGCACTTAGTGCAATCCTCTGTACATGGTAAGTACTAAATAACTGCTTTTAATTGATTCATTTATTAATTCACTTGGTCCTCTTAGAGAATGAAGGATGAACAACATCCATTCAGGACTTAGTGGAAGCACAAGAGGGATTACAATATCCTTCTATTTCTTAACACTTTGGGGGTCACAGAGAGAAAAAGCTGACCATCTCACTCTTTGAATACAAGAAAAGATTCAAGAACTCACATCTGTAATGGTAATGTAATTTGAATTTGAAGACCCCTTTTTATATTGGCAAGTAAGCAGGTACTTAGCACTTAACTAATCAAACCACTGTGAAAGAAACAAAAGGTATGAACCCCTGTTCCTGTCTTGACAGGAAGGGGTTGGCTGAAACAGGAAGTAGCTAATGCTGTGTGTATACAAGGAAAAGCCCCAGAAAGGGATGGTCAGAATTTCTTCGGACCAGCATCTGGAGTTAGAACAGCTGCAGAAGAGAAATGAGAATCAAGAACTGAGAATTTCCTGAGAACTTGTGGTGGCAGAGTTTCTTCTGAAGAGGAGCCCAAGCAGCCAGGAGGCCAGGACTCTGTCCCTTCCCCTCCCCCCGCCCAGGCTGGATAAGGTGATTCTGATTTTCTGAACGAGTTGCAGAAGACTGAGGAAGCATGACCAGGATGTTAAGACTTTGTCTGTTTGTGGCTTGGTTGAACCTTGAACTCCCAGGAACAGAAATTTTGAAGGATTTGAGATGGATTAGACCCTATGAACTTCAGTGTAGCAGGACCCACACAGAGAGCTGGAAAAGGAACTGGGAGCTGTCTGCCTTTGAATCCAGGTGACTGTTTGGTGGATTCAGGTAGGAGTTGCCTGCCTCAAGTCAAAATGAAAAGACTTCTCCATGGTACTGAGTAGTGATGAAATTGTAGTTTACTAGTGACCTACAGGTGGAGGGTTTGTGTATTTTCTGATGATTATACTTAGCAATTAATGATACTTAGTAACTGATTGCTGATTAAGTGACTGATTGAGTTAACCTAGTTGCCTCATGAGTGGAAGACTTTGACTATTGTATTTTGAAATGATTGTTCTTTGTTCTAAATATTGTGATCACTTTGGTGAAAACTATGTGGTCATTTTAATGATAATCTGTTGTGAATACTTTATTGTGATTTTCTGTGATAAGTTGTAACATTGTGAATGCTGTACCTTGATTTACTGTTAATGTTTTGCTCTGATTTGTTATGGAATAGAGTGTTCACTATACTATGTAATCAGAACCTTAAAAGCTGTTCACAGTTGCATTCTTCTGGAAAGCTGCTTGTTCATGGCATTACAACATTCTCTGATTATTTCTCAATCAGTCAATCAATCTAAAAGAAAAATTTCAGTAGTATCTTGTCATTTTAGCCATCTTTAAAAAAAATTTCTTCAGCTTCTTTTTTTAAGCAATTGGGGTTAAGTAACTTGCTCAAGTTTACACGGCCAGTTATTTCTGGGTGTGGTGCTGAGTATCTGAGCCTGGATTTGATCCAGGTCATCCCTACACTGGAGCCAGTGCTCTTACTCGCTGAGCCACCTGGCCGCCCCTCTTCAGCTTCATTTTGATTTCAAAGACTCACAAATCAATTTATTACTTGGCAAAACCATTTCTCTTGGATAAACATTTTCATTTAATGTAAACCTATCCTTCCCTTTTAGGAGGAAGATGAAGATGCTTTGACCTGGTTATGAAAATAGTGGGAGGAGACTTACAACCTCAGAGTCCTTCCTAACTATGCTTTCCCCATAGCCAGTGAGTTGTCAAGTCAATTTTGATTCTATTGTCAAGTTGATTCTACTATCACATTTCTGGCATCTTCCCCATTCTCTCCACTTACAAAGTCACTACCGTAGTTTAGACCTGCAGTGCTCTCATGTGGATTACTCTGATAGCTTCCTACCCAGTCTTCTGACCCCCAGTAGCTGCTCTCTCCTGTTTACTTCCTATGTAGCAGCCAAATTGATATTCTGAAGATATAGGTCTTGTCTTGTCATTTCTATACTTGAAAAGCTTCAAAGATTCCCTGTCACCTCTAGGATAAAATACTGTTCTAGATTGAGTACATGACTATACTCTCCTTTGTCCAGTCTATATTCTTGATCTACTGGTCCATGTTGGTGTTTCTTGAATCAAATGCCACCTACATGAGGGTCTTTTCTAATTACTGATTTGTTAATTCTCTCTTTCCTCAGAGGTATCTAGGTGGTGCCATAGTGGCCAGAGAGATGTACCTAGAGTGGGGAAGACCTGAGTTCAAACATGGCCTCAGTGACTTAACTGTATGAGTCTAGGCAAGTCACTTAATTTGTTTGCCTCAGTTTTCTCCACTGTAAAATGAGATTAATAATAGTACCTGCCTCTAGGGTTGTTGTGAAGATCAAATAAAAAATATTTATAAGGCGTTTAGCATATCTGCTTGGCACACAGTAGGAACTTAACAAATGTTTAGTCTCTACTCCTCAAAATCACTTTGTATGCATTTATATTTGCTTATCTATGTGTGTGTTGTTTCTTCTATGTAAGCTTCTTAGGGGCAGGGACTGTTTCATTTCTTTTGTCTCTCCCTGTGCAAAGTAAGTACCTAATAAATCCTTTGTCAAATTGAATTGAATAGAGATACAGTATACATCTAGAGATTTTTCTTCTTAGCTTGCTCTGACTGTTTAGTGAGTGGGCAGTCTTGGCAGTCTTTGTACTAGTTGTACAGCTTCTGAGATTCAGAAGAGGGTGCCCCTGTCACTGATGGTGGGCATTGCAGGGAGTCACCAAACCCAAGAACATAGCTTATGCATCTCCCCAACCATATCTTGTGACCATTCATAGACCCTGGAATATAGTAGCCAATCAGTAAGAAGTCAAATAATGAATGCTTATTGATTGATAACTATGGAATAGTGGAAATAGTACTAGGATTTTTAAAGCTAAGAGGACCAAAGAAAGGATAGGATTGTCAATTGTGGTGGACAGGACATTAATAACTGACAACAGAGTGACAGTGGAGATAGTTCGTTTTTCTTTTGCTTCTGTTTTCTCTGCCAAGGAGAGTGTCCATTGAACTGTAAATGACACACAAAAATGAATAATTGGAAAATGATGCCCAAGATAAGGTGGTAGTAAGTGAGTCCCTAGTTGACCCTTGATGAAATCAAGTCAACTAGCACAGGGGAAAGGGCATTGGACGAGGAGGCAGAAGACCTGACTTTGAATTCTGTCTTTGTCTCTTACTATTTGATGGCTGGGCCTCTGTTGCTTATCTGTAAAATGAACCAGAATTTATTTGTAAAGTTGAATTAGAGGTAGATGTCCCTTCTACCTCTAAATCTATAAGCATAAATAAACATAAACAAAAATAAATAAATAAAACAGATTTATTTAAAACAAAGGTTCACAGATTTAGAACTTTAAGAGATTGGAAAGACCATGTAGTCCAACCCTATCATTTTGCACAGCAAATACTTTATTTGTAACTTCAGGTTAAGTGACTCACCCAAAGTCACATAGTATTAAGGGACAGAGCCAGGGTCTTTAACTCTAGAGCCAATGCCCTTCTTAACAACAACTCGGATAAAAATTTTAGTAACCTTAATGGATATGAGCATTAATAAATGAGTAGAAAGTCTCACATAGGCACCATTAAATCCAGCCCTATATTTCTATTTTTAAACAATCATTTTGGTTCTAAAACTGTGATTTTATCAGTGTGGAAAACACCTGGAGTGGAAATTTCCTCCACACGTATAGATAGGTAACTATTTAATAATAATGATGATGATAGCTAGCATCTATATAGCACTTTAAGGTTTGAAAAATGCTTTATAAACTATAATTATATTTATAATTGTATATTATATGTTATCATTTATATCAGATATATTTAGAATTATCAAGCTATAATGTGAGATACGCAAATTTAGAGAATCCACCCTAAATGCTCACATGGACTATTTCTACCTGATCTGTGGTAGAGCACTCCGAGCTTGTATTGGCCTGATCAGCCGTAGTAAGATGCACTGTAACTTTACTAACATAGTGATGTCATTTTGGTCCTCTTTGAGGCTGAAGGACAATAATCAACGAACAACTTCTGAAGTTGTAATTTTTACAGATAATACACATTATCATAATTTACCCATATGACAACCAAGTGAGCTGTTTACTATTATTATCCCCATTTTACAGGTGAGAAAACTGAGGCTAAAAAGAGCCAAAGTGATTTTTCCAGACTCACATAGCTTGCAATCCTATCTGGGGCAGGATTGGAACTCAGGTCTTCTTGACTCCCAAGTCCAGTATGCTATTCACTACACAGCCTATCTGCCTGTTTAAGAGATTTGTACGAGGTCACTGAGAAGTTGTGACTGACACTTGATCACACAGCTAGTAAATGTCAGAGATAAGACTGGAACCCAGTTGTCCCAATTCAGAAGTTGGTCTTCTATACTTTAGGCCATAATGGATCCATCATAGTAGTTTTGCATAATGCAATGTTTAAATAATGTAAGAGAGAGAGAGAGAGAGAGAGAGAGAGAGAATACTGGCTCATAGGGAACCTTGGTTAGGCTCCCCAGGTCATGTTACCTTGGATAACTCGCCTAACCTTGGACTCCAAGATCTTTTTTGTAAAATGTGGGGGTTGGACCAAGGTCTCTTCAAGCCTGCAATCTCTGATCCTATGAATTGGCACAGAGTGCTTTGAGCTACCCCAATCAAAGTTTGCTGGAAAAGTCCTTTTTTTTTTTTAAATTTTTAATGTTTGAAGCTCTATCAGTTACTGCAGATTAATAACCTCCATTTGGTGAAGAAATGTCTGTGGATCACTGCTTCATCATAGGAACCACAGGTGTTGCTGTCCACATTCTGTTTACAACCTCAGGGGTTAGTGAAAATGAAACCAAACTAAGAAAACAGAGACCACTGACCAGAATGAGACCTGCCAACATTCCCTTCTTTAATCTCCTAACCAAACAATCAGACACATGACAGCACAATTATGAGCTTGAGGTAAACTTGCCTGCCTTGAATTCCAATTTGGAGCAAGCAATTGCATGCATTTGTGTGAGTGTGTGTGTGTGTGTCTATGTCTGTGTGTGCATGCCTATGTGAGGCTTTATCTTTGTGTGCATGTCCATGTCTGGTGTGCACAGGTCTCCATGCATTTGGTGTATCTGTAGAGGTGGGGGGAAGACAGAGGCTTTCTATTTGCTCCTCCTATTTACATCTTACATATTAAATAACCCTCAGAATCTACTCATTCTGGAGGATGCTGGTTTGGAAGAATGTAGATTAATAAGCCTCCTTGCTTAAAAAATGAGCTTCGATATTTGTGAGAATCATAGAGTAAAAAAAAAAATCGATGGGCTATCGACCGCTGGGGATGATCACATTCATTTTGCCCTCTGTGGTTGGTGAAATCCATGCTGCTGTTACAGAGACAGGCTGGCAGCAGAGAGCCTCCGACAGGCTCTCAGCTCCACATTAATCCCAAACTCACCATTTTAATGCAGATACAGATTGCCACCAGTCAATAGCTGACTACTTGAATTGTGAAGTACTTGTTCCATGCTGTATTGGCAGGCCTAGTGGTTACAGTATTTTGGAATTTCAAAGCTTGGCCATGTGCACAGTGTTGCTGAGGCTTGTGTGGAGGGATGGCTGAGCTAATGCTATTTAGAACAAGAAGAAGATGAATAATCTTCAGGATCTAAGGTGCAGACTTTTTTTTTCCTTTTAAGATGCAAGCTCTCATCTGGGTGGCATGCAGAATCATGGAAAGTTAGAGCTGTGTGGTATCTTAGAGTTCATAGGAAAATAGATCTAAAGCTAGAGAGGAACACAGATAGTATCTGGCCCAATCCTGCCATTTTACAGATGAGGAAACTGAGGACGTGCTTTTGAATCCTGTCATAGATGTTGTTGTTGTTGTTGCTGTTGTTGAGTAGTATCAGTCGTGTCTGATTCTTCATTACTCCACTTGGGGTTTTCTTGGCAAAGATACTGGAGTGGTTTGCCATTTCCTTCTCCAGCTCATTTTACAGATGAGGAAACTGAGGCAAACAGGGGTAAGTGACTTGCCCAGGGTCACACAGCTAGTAAGTGTTTGAGACTGATTTTGAAAGAAGGTCCCCCTCACTCCACTGGGTTCCATCCACTGGGCCACCTAGTACATTGATAATTGTGACTTATTTGACCTAGGGCATCTCTGGGTCTTTGTTTGCTCATCTGTAAAATAAGACTAGATGACCTAACCCTTTCCAATTCTAATTCTATGATCCTATGACCCCCAAGTAACTTACCAAAGGCCATATAGCTAGGAAGTGGTGGGAAGTGGGGCCAGAGCCCTCTATGCTGTGTCCTTTTTTACTATGCTACATATTGTGTAAAAGGAGAAAACATGCCTTATTTTCGCTTGTGACTAAATAGCAATCTACTTACATGACTCTGAATACATGGAAGAATCATTGAATCTTATTTAATAGCGATTAAGTATTCTATACTCTATGTAAGAGGCAGCATGGTGTTGAGTAGATAGGGCTCTGGACTTAGAATCAGGAAGGCCTGGGTTCAGGTCTCACCTCAGACATTAGTTATGTGTCTTCTGGCAAGTCACTTAACCTCTCTGGGACTCAATTTCCTCATCTATAAAATGAAGGGATTGGACTTAATGTTCCTTCTACTTCTGACTCTATGATAAAGGGCAAAAAACCTTTTCATCAATAGTGGAAGAATATTATGAAGTAATTATAAGCAGCAGTGTTCTTCATACCCTTGGGATATTGGGCAAGTCATGCAACCTTTCTGGGTCTCAGTTTCTCATCTATAAAATAAAAATTTGCACTAGATGTTCCGTAAAGGGTCCTCCAGCTCTAAAGGCTGTGATTCTATGATGGGATCCTATCCTGTTTACTAATAGCAGAGTGGAGCTCTGTAAAGCTTCTGGACTAATACTCTCTTTATAGGCACATGGTGTCATATTAGATTTTTACTGATGTAGTTTTTATATTTGTTTTGACACCTCATATATTTGAATCTCTATAATAAGCTGCCATAACAAAGTCCTAGTCTCTTGACCCTTGTTGCACTAAAATATAATTTTAAGTTCCTTAATCCTCTCATATTGTTTGCTTTCCTTAAAAATATTTATAGCTTAGATTTTTACATGACCTTCATTTCCAAATATATCTCTCCCCCCCTTCCTACCCAGGGAGCCATCCCTTGTAAGAAAGAATCAAACAAATCAGTTCAGCAAATCCAACCAAGACATCAACTGAGGCCAAAAGAGTATGGAATATTCTCTACCCATATTCCCTTACCTCTGGAAAGAGATTAGGGAGGAAAGTTTAAAATTTCCTCAATTTGTTTTCTGAGCAAAGTTTTTTTGATCTTTATAAATGTATTTGTTCACTTACTTCCTCCAGTTTGTTACAAAAACCTGCCACAGTCTTTTCTAGATTCATATGTTCATGACGTAACTGTGCTTAGGCCTAATACCAAAAAGAAGATTTTGAACCTTTCAGCTTCAATAGAAATGTGGCAGCATTGGAAATAATAACCACTCTTTTACTCGGTGCCAGCTCCCAGTTATTGATGTGTCCTAGACCCTGTGGCTAACTTTAAATCACAGACCAGCTTTCTCATGTGGCTCCCCCTACAGTACATTTGCAGCTGCTTCTTCCTAGTTAAGTTATTCAGTTCAATTCAACATATATTATTACATGTCAGGTGGTTAGGTGGGGCAGTGGATAGAGTGCCAGCCCCAGAGGCAAGAGGACCTGAGTTCAAATCTGGACTCAGACACTCACTAGCTGTGTGACCCTATGTGAAAATGACTGAACAACAAAAACAACAGATCTGATAAGACCCAACTTTAATTGCCGCTTCAGACTTACTAGCTGTGCCATCCTGGGCAAATCATCTGTAAAAAGTATAGACATAATATTGGTGTCTGTAATGCAAATAACACTCTTTCTGAGGCTCTCCATGTTCTAATGAGAGATAAAAATTGATGGTATTTTTATGCCAAGGACAGCTAGGCAATAGGATTATAGAGTTGGAAGGGATTTTAGAGGTGATGTAGTCCCACCTCCTTATTTTACAGATGAGGAAAATATGTACATACAAAATATGTCTGTATCATCTATTTCTATATCGAAATCTATGTGAATATATGAATATATACATATATGTGTATGTGCATATATGCATACAAATACATAACTATATAGATACACACACATATATATTTCATATCTATCTCTCTTTTTTGTTGTTGAGTTGTTTCAGTCATATTCAATTCTTATAAACCCTATTTTCAGGTTTTCTTGTCAAAGATACTAGAGGGGTTTAGCATTTCTTTCTCCAGCTTATTTTATAGATGAGGAATTGAGGCAAACAGGGTTAAGTGACTTGTCCAGGGTCACAAAGCTAGTAAGTGTTTGAGGTGCGATTTGAACTCAAGAAGATGAGGCTTCTTGGTCCCAACCCCAGTACTCTATCCACTGTGCCACTTAGTTTCCATATCTATCTCTACCTCTTTATCTAAAATATAAGTGGAAGGCAAGGCACTTGCCTAAAGTCGTGCAAGTATTAAGTGGGACAGCCAATATATGAACTCAGGTTCCAGTGGGTTCAATATCTAACACAGTACCTAGCACATAGTAAGTAATGGATCCTTGTTGATTTGAATCAGCAACAAGCATTTAGAATGACTACTATGTGTCTGGTATTTGTGCTCGGCTCTAGAGATACAAAGACAAAAATGAAACAGTCCCTGCCCCCAGGAAACTTATATTCTATTGGGGAAGGCAACATCTAAGAGCGGTGACCACCAAATCTGGAAAATCATAAATGAGGAGTTACTGTCTTTTTCTTCTGTATATGATTTTAGGAAATTAAACCGTTTTAGGACTCAGCCTGCGGCCAGGTTTGTGGAAGGCAAGCACGTGTCAATGCAGTGGGTTATTTGCCTCAGAACATCTTTGCTCACTTTATTTGGGCCTGTAATGAAGCAGAGTAAAAGAACTAACCCTTGGCTGGCATGGGTCTGCTCAACTTAGTGAACAGCCAGTTAGCCCTTTGACAGGAAGGCTCCAGAAAAAGTCATCTTCAGTTCAGTCACTTTAAGATGAAACACAAGGATATTCTTGGATGGTGAGGAGAGTAGGGATACAGGAGGGAAACAAAAAGCTCAACAACAGAAAGAAAATCATAGAGCTTGAATCAGAAAAGAGCAGGAAGAGTTAAGAACTGGCCTGATTTACTTTGGCGATGCTTTCTGGAGGGCTCCAACCCCCTTCCTCTTTGCCCTGCCATCTACTTTTGCCTTTTAAAGGTTAAGCTGTTTTCATAAAACTCCCCATTTTCTTCTTTTTTTCCCTTTGCCACCCTTTAAAATATTTCTCTAATAAAAGATTCATACAGTCAGAGCTGAGCATGCCCAGTAACCCCAGTCAAGGTTTGTTTATAAGGGGGAAGTTAGAGTAATATCTCTCCATGGTATTTTCATTGTTTACATGAGAGTAATTCACCAGGTCAGCAAATGAACCAGCTGGAAATCTTCCCTCTTCTGACAGAAGAGATCAGTTCAAACTGAACATTTCCTTGAAACATAGCATTGGGGAGGCCTGGCTTTGCTGTGAAGACAGAGTCCTCTGTTCCCATAGGCACTGACCAGTTCATGTCTCTGGTTCTTGCCTAGACACTAACATACCTTCTAAGAAAAAAGCTAAAAATGTAAATATACATATGCTCAATTGACTTGAACTATCTGTTAACAGATAGTTTCCTTAAAAAAATTGTATTTGTCCCCCAGATGAAATCTGGGCACATTTTGATGCACCAAATTTGAGGATGAAAATTAATGCTAAATTTGAGCCCAACTTTCTTTATAGCACTCATAACCAACATTTATATAGTACATCAAGGTCAGCAAGGCACTTTATGAAGAATTATCTCATTTTTAGGTATAATTCTTGTCCCTGTTTTATGAATAGGAAACTTTAGGCTTAGAGATTCTAAGTGACTTACTCAGGGTCACACAAGTAGTAAGTATCCAAGTTAAGATTTGAACCCAAAGCTAGCCTTTTATCCACTATTCCATGCATGCTGCTTCTCAGTATTAATGTAGTTCTCCTTACCAAAAAATACTATCACCAATAACACATAAGTTAAATCTTTAAAGAACTCACAGAATTCTAATATAAAATTCTTTGGAGGAGGAGGAAGAGGAGGACATGTTTATGCTGCCCAGTCATGAATGGTGGGAAAATCTTACCAAGTTAAATTATCTTTTGAGAACTGTCCTTAGTAGCAAACTATCTGGAAAATTTTGGATTATGCAGTTAAAGAAGTTAAAATACATTTGAGGGCTACAAGAAATTGGAAATCCTTTGGAGTATAAACCTAGCATTAAATAACTGTGACAGGTAGCTATGATGTGGTGAGCAATATTTGGAGTCAGAAAATCTGATATTAAATCCTTGCTTTGCTATTTACTAGATATGTGATATTTATTGTTCAGTCATATCCAACTTCATGGTCCCATTTAGGGTTTTCTTGGCAAAGATACTGGAATGGTTTGCCATTTCCTTCTTCAATTCATTTTACAGATGAGGAAACTGAGGTGAACAGGGTGAATTGACTTGCCCAGGATAACATAGCTAGGAAGTGTCTGAAGCTAGATTTGAAGACAAGAAGATAAGTCTATCCAGCCCTCTATCCACTATGACACCTGGCTGCTCTGAGTGACATTAAACTGGTCATCTCATCTCTGTGATGGGTAAACACAACAGTTGGAACTAGAATATGTCTTCTGACTCCAGGTTCATTATTATTTTCTCTTCGTTACAATTTTTCACCTAATCTTTCAATAAAAAAAAAATGGCGTACAAATAAGTGAAGATTTCACAACCTCCTGGAAAGTTTTTTGTCATAATTACTTAATGAATCAGAGTCTGAAGAGGCATTCTTCTCATCTGTTTTCCTGTAGTAAATAGGCATATTCATGATCTTTTTCAATGTCTTCCGTTTTGAGTTCAAGAAACTGTCTCAACAAGTATAAGATGGGGAAAGGTATGGTCAGAAAATAGTTTGTCTAAAGAAGGGGTGGTGGGTTTAGTGGACCACAAGCTCAACATGAGTCAAAAGTGCAATATAACAACTGAAAAAATAACTAATTTGATTTTGGACTGCACTGGGAGAAAAAAAAACCTATAAGAATTAAGGATGTGATACTCCTGTTGTGTACTCTGCCATGGTCAGAACATATCCAGAGCACTGTGTTAATTTCTGAGTACCACATTTTAGGGAAGATATTGATATGCTGGAAAGTAAATATCCCAAGGAATGCAACCATAAAGGTGAATGGCCTTGAGTCTGTGCCATGTGAGGATCGTGAAAGGGATTGGGAATATTTGTTTAACCTGGGGAAGAAAATGTTCCAGAAAGACATAATAGCTGTCTTTGAACACTGGAAAGGCTGTCACATAGAAGAGAGGTTGTTAGCCTCAGTAGGGGTAGGGAGAATGAGTAGCAGTTTTAAAGAGGCAAATGTAAGCTTGTGAGGGAAAATGGAATAAGCTGCTTGGAGAGTCAGTAGATTCCCTCTCCTTGAAGGTCTTAAAACACAGGATAGATAATCACTAGGGTTATGTTATGGAGCGGAAATTCTAATTGAGGCCCATTTCAAGTTGGAAAATTTTTCATTCTGATATAATAATAATAATAAATATGTGTGTATTTATTTCTCAGGGTTGTTGTGAGGGTTACATGTGATAATGTACTTTGAGGGTATTTTGAAAACCATATGGTATATTAGAAAAGTCAACTGTGTGTAGGAAAGAAGAGAAGAACTTGACAACAAATGTGTTCTGGCCAATTTTATGAATAGGTAGAAATAAACCTTACTGAACCTGGGCAAAATTTCTCTGAACTTTGGTTTGTCTATTTGTAAATGGGCAGAAAAGAACTGGTTAGGGTGAATCCATTTCTATAAGTATCTTTTTAAGTTCTCACACAGAGTTTGTACATATAGTAGGTACAAGGTAGAATGCAAGCCCCTTGAGGACAAGATTATTTTATTTTTGTCTTTGTACTACAAGCCCTAAACAGAGTGACTAGCAGGTGGTAAGTGTTTAATAAATGCTTATTGAATTGGATCTTATCCTGTCAGCCAACATTAGCTCCTTTTAATTTTGAAAATGTTTTCAAAATTTTATTAAAAGTTATATACTTTGGTGTTTGGTACTTTTGTCTTTTGGGGATATTCTGGTGACCTTGCTTTGACAAACTGAATTGGCTCTTGATTTTCTTTTAAGTGGCTGGGGAAGACACAGAGGAGTGGGTTAAATTCAGGTAAACTTTAAGTCAGAGTGCTTTCTTCCACATGAGCTGAATTTGCTGTTCTCTGTAGAATGTGAATTTTCAGTTATGATTAATCATAGATTTCTTAGAATAGTGACAGGCCTAGGAATCATTCTATACATTTTTTGTTAAATTGAATCAAATATGATAAATTTAGTTCACTTAGAACCTTCATTTTAAGTCCTTCTGACAATGAAGGGGAAATTCCCGTTGGTAATCTAGTAGTCAACCAAAAGAGATATACTACTTAAGAGGCTGTTACATTAGTCCAGGTCAAGGAATGGTGCTGAAAGCATGAACTAGGATTGTGGTCCAGTAAGTGGAAGCAGGGGACGGGGCTACATTCTTGGGATGTTTGGGAAATAGAATCAACAGGACTTGGCCATCAATTGGATGCAGAGTACGTAACAGAAGATTGCACACAAGATTGAAGGCTGAGGTTATTGTAAGGATAGTGGTGCTATTAAAAAAAAACAAACTAGGAAAGTTGGAAGTGGGGGGAAATTTTTTGGGGGAGAAAATACAATTTTGGATATGTTACATTTAAAGTGGAGACATTCAGGAGATGTCCAGCAGGCAATTCATTAGAGATTCAGTACTGAGAGAGGGAGATTTTTGAGGCTAGATTTGTAGACCTGGAAGTCATCTGCATGGGGTGATAATTAAAGCCATGAGAATGAATGAGATTACCAAGGGAAAAAAATATGGAAAGAAACCTGAGGATGGATAGAAGATTGGGGGATACCACCACTTAGTATGGTTGGAAGAAGACTCTTCATTCAGCTCACAATCTGTAATGGATGTGTCCATGTTAAGCTTTTGATCTAATCAAGTTGGCTGTAATATAAACCACTCTGAATTCCTATTTAGAGGCTTGTGGATCATTTAACTTTCTTGACCATTTTAAAGTATCCTGTTTCTCTATATTGCCATCTGTCTGGATTACTATTTAGGTCTCTGCATGATAACCTGAAGGAATTAAATTACTTTATATATGTTTTATATTCTTTTAAAATCTGGGTATGTGCTGCTTTCCCACAACAGAAACTGAAATAGTTACTAAAATATATTAAAAACAAACAACAAATAAATAAACAAGTTCATGATCCAGGTTACATATCCACACCTTAGGTCAAGAGCATTCCTACCATTTCTTGCCTTTCCTCCCAAGAAACCTCTGAAGTTAAATGTCCAGGGTCATACAATTAGTATGTGTCAGAGACAGGACTTGACCCAGTGGTAATTTTCCATTGGCCCTTCCCATTCTTTTTGGGGGAAGAGCCAGGGTGTAATCCCTTATGGATGCCTACATTTACATTATAATTAGTTTAAAAAATTATTATTTGCCCAAGTTCTTGTCCTGAGTGCCTATCCAATACACTATTCTATTACCATACTATATAAGAATCACCAATCTAAGAGAAAAAGCACTTAAGAAGTAAGACTATGGAAGATGGTGGAGTAGAAGCAGGTCCTCCCACCAGCTCCCAGCTTCCCCCTTCCCCAATTCATGTAAAGGGGACTCTAAACAAACTTTAAAGCTACAGAACCCACAAAATGATACAGAGAAGCTAACCTCCTGCTGAGGACAGCCAGGCAGGCCAGCAGGAATTAGCAAGCCCAGTGCTCTGGGAGCTGAGCCCAGGTCCACACTTAGGTTTTAGCCCCAGAGCAGGCCTGACCAGCCACAGGCTGTGGTCATTTCCAGCATCTGATCTTTTCCAGCATCTGTGGTCATTTCCAGATTTATTAACACATAGATGTGAAGGACAAAGTGAGAGGTCAGTGCAGTATGGACTTTGGGACCCAGTAGCTGGGAGTGCCTTGGCCTTTGCCCCCGGGGTGAGAAGCCCCTGAGGGCTGTGGTGCAGCTGCCACTGCCACGTGGTGGCTTCAGCTCCTGGCCTGCAGAGTGTAGGGGGACCAAGCGACCAGTCTGAGGGGTAATCGCTTTTGCTTTAACCTGCTTGGATTTGGATTGCAGTCTAGGGTGGAAGTCCTGGGGTGTGTGTCCAGCTTGCCAGAGTGTGTGGAGGCTTCAGCAAGGAAGGGCTCCCAACTAATAACTCCGGCAGCTGAGAAAACTCCAGTGTTTGGGACAGAAGCTCCCCTGTCTGGTAGCAGAGTCCTACTATGGTAAAAAGCCCCAAAGTCAAGTAATTGAGTGGCAACATGCCCAGGCAAAAGAAACAAAGCAAAGAGAAGAACCCAACATTAGACTCCTATTTTGGGGACAAAAAGGATCAAAGCATGGAACAGGAGGAAGACAGTGAAGTCAGAACTCCTGCAACAAAAACATCAAAGGAAAATATGAGCTGGTTACAGGCCATAAAGGACCTTAAGAAGCAAATAAGAGAAGTGGAGGAAAAATTGGAAAGATAAATGAGAACAATGCAAGAAAATTACAAAATGAGAGTCAACAGCCTGACTGAGGAAAATAACACCTTAAAAAACAGATCAACTCAAATGGCAAAAGAGGCTCAAAAAGGCAATGAGGAGAAGAATGCCTTAAAAAGCCAAATTTGCCAGATGGAAAAAGAATCTCAACTCAATGAGGAGAATGATTGCTTCAGAATTAGATTGGAGTAAATGGAAGCTAATGACTTTATGAGAAATCAAGATGCTATTAAACAGTTCCAAACAAATGAAAGAATAGAAGGCATTGTGAAATATCTCATGGGAAAAACCACTGACCTGGAAAATAGATCCAGGAGAGATCATTTAAAAATTATTGGACTACCTGAAAGGCATGATCAAATCATGATCCTAGAAGTCATCCTCCAAGAAGTTCTCAAGGAAAACTGCCCTGATTATTTAGAACCAGAGGGCCAAATAGAGGTTGAAAGAATCCACCGATCACCTCTTGAAAAAGATCCCAAAAAGAAAACTCCTAGGAATATTACAGCCAGGTTCTGAAATTCCCAGATCAAGGAGAGAATATTACAAGCAGCCAGCAAGAAACAATTTGAATACTGTGGAAAGACAATCAGGATAACCCAGGATCTGGCAGCTTCTACACTGAGGGATCTAAGGACTTGGAATATGATATTCCAGAGGGCAAAGGAGCTGGGATTAAAAGCAAGAATCACCTACCCAGCAAAACGAGTATCATATTTCAAGGGAAAATATAGCCATTCAGTGGAATAGAGGACTTTCAAGCATTCTTAATGAAAAAACCACAGCTGAATAGAAAATTTGACATTCAGATACAAGAAGCAAGAGAAGCATGAGAAGGTAAACAGGGAAAAAAACCATAAGGAACTTATCAAAGTGGAACTATTAACATTCCTACATGGAAAAATGATCATTGTAACTGATGAAACTTTTCTCAGTATGAAAATTGTTGAAGGGAATATATATATATATAGGAGGGCATACGGGCATATGAATACATATGTAAATGTGTGTATATATGTTTATAGGTAGACATAGATAGAGGACACAGGACCAATTTAATAGTAAGGGATGATGCTTAAAGGTGAAATTAAAAGGTGAGAGAGGAATATAATGAGAGGAGATGGGGAGAAAGAGAATGGGGTAAACTATCTCATAAAAAAGAGGCAAGGGAAAATGGTTACAATGGAGGGAAAGAATAGGAAGGCAAAAGGGAATGGGTCAACCTCATTCTCATTGAATTTGGCTCGAGGAGGGAATGAAATACACACTAAATAGGGTATCTCATCCTACAGGAGAGTAGGGTGGAAGGGGAGGAGAGGGGGGATAATGGAATGGAGGGAAGGCTTGGGGGAAGGGAAGTTGGAAGCACGCACTTTTGAAAAGGGACAGGATCAAAGTAGAGTATAGAACTAGTGGGAGGTGGGATAGGAGGGAGGGAAATATGATCAGTCTTTTACAATATATCAACTATGTTAATGTTTTGCATAAGCTACACATGTACAACCTATACTGAACTGCTTATCTTTCCAGTAAGGGTGGGTGACAAGGGAGGAAGGGAATGAATCTGGAATTCAAAGTTTTAAAATCAAATGTTTAAAATATATACTATTAATAATACTATTTTACGTGTAATTGGGAAATAAGATATACAGGCACTGGGGCATAGAGATCCACCATGCCCTACTGGAAAAGTCAAAGGGGGTATGAGAGAAGATATGGGAGAGAGCAGATTGGGGGAGGGGATATACTGTGGGACTACTATTTTGGGGCAGTGGAAAAATGGAGAGAAAATGTGTAACTCAAAATCTGGTAGAAATGAATGATGTAAATCAGAAGTTAATAAAGCACTTGACAAATGAAAAAAAGAAGACTGTAAATTGTTTAAGGAAGACAATATAATACAGTAGAAAGAGCATTGGTTCTGGAGTAAGAGCATCTGGTTTGAAATCCCACCTATGCTGCTTACTATCTGTGTCCCTAGGCAAGTCATTAGCCTCACTGGGTCTCAGTTTCTTCATCTGAAAAATGAAAGTGCTGGAATAAAAGATCTTTTATGTCTTTATATCTATGACCCCAGATCTATGACCCTAAATTATAAAGTTGAATCAAGCAATAGAACCATCTTCTGCCACCATTCAGAAAGAGCCACAAACTCCTACACTGTCTCCCAGCAGGTGACATGATAGAAACTTCTGGAAGAAAACTTAAAAGGGGATGAGGAGACTCATCATGTGGGAGTATGAGCTGAGTAATTTGTCAGTTATTCCCATGTCTCTTCTCAGTATGCTCTCAAAAGTAGGCATGGAGCTTTGCTAACCTCTCAGGACAGCCTGGAATCTGCTAAAGCATCTAGTCTTGATCCTTAGGATCATTAGGGTTCCATTTTGATCAAATGGGATAATATCAGGAAGTACTTAATATGGTATCTCATACATGGCAGGAGCTTAAAAAATTCTTATTCCTTTATCCTCTCACCCTTGGCTAGAATTCCTGGATTTGGGGACAACATGAAAGTACCACTCTTACACACTCCCCCTTTCTTTCTCCCTCTAACCATAGCATGTAAATTGTCTTTTCCATCTCCACTACCAACATATCAGAAACATCAAGACTATAATTTCCAAACCAACTCTCTATCTTTTATAAGCCTCTCTTTTCCAAAAAGCTCCACCCTCTCTTTTTTCTTTGTGCACGTTTGTGCTGACTGTTATAATTCCAAACATAATTCTTCCAGGATTCTATGATCCTTTCATTGTGGATACTTGGAACTGTGCTGCAAATGCTCTATTGTTTAATTGGCATTCAATAAAATACTTTGTTTTGAATTAAACATGGTCCGCCTTTCAGTTTTGTGGCTTCTACAGTGGAATATATATATATATATATATATATATATATATATGTACCATGTTGATCCCAGGAGTTAAACTTATTTTTTTTTCTCTCAGTAACATCCTGTGGTGGATGGCAGTTATGGTATTGACTTGTGAACCTGCTTGAAAGGCCAAAATCCTAGACTGACTCATATTTATAACTTTTGTTTGATAGTAATTTACTCATATTTTGGACTTCTCTTTTCTGTTTTTATTCTTCCTCCCAGGAATTAGCTCATACTTTAAGGTTTTCCTTAAATACATGTGTATATATACAGAGTGCCTCTGTATCACAAGGTTCCCTTGTAAAAGACATTCAACTACATCATATTTTTCCATCTAGACCCCAGGATCACCAAACCCTCTCTGCCTCTGAAAACCCTGGGTCATTCAGCAAAGATGTCATCCTACACTAAGTACTTAATAAGTGGCACAATCTCATTTCTTTTTTTTTTTTTTTGCTTTCTGGAGGGCAGTTGGGGTTAAGTGACTTGCCCAAGGCTACATGGCTAGTAAGTGTTAAATGTCTGAGGCTGGATTTGAACTCAGGTCCTCCTGACTCTGGGCCAGTGCTCTACTCACTGCACCACCTAGCCTCCCCAACATTCTCATTTCTTAACAGTGGGCTTGCCACATCCAAAGTCATTGAGAATCTGGTGTCTAGAGCTTTGTGTGACTGAATGGGCCAGTTGTTGGCTGTCACCGTTTATTTCAACAAATGTTTTTTGTTAATTCTATAATTGTCAGTATCTTTCATATAACCCAGGGATTGGCAAACTACTCTACTGCCTGCCATTTCTTAGTTCAATACAAAAACAAGGGGTGGGCCGTATGAAAACAGGGGTTGAAGTTGGCCAGTAAGTTCTTGCTGACCCTTGACACCACATCCCATAGCTCTTAATTCAAATATAAGTCCTGCATGGCTTGCCACTATCCAATATAGATACCTCTTCAACATTTTCCAGATAAAGGGATGACAGGATCATAGTTTCTGAGATGTATACAGCTGATTCTGGTTACTACTAATATACTGTTCGACTCTCTTTTATCATTCAGGTTCATAGAGCTAGAGCTAGAGGTATATAAGAGGCATTTTAGTCTAACCTTTTCATTTTACATATGAGGAAACTGAGGTCTGGGGAGATTGTGACCTTTCCATGGACACACAGCTAACTCTAATATCTGGGTTCTGGTCAAAACTCCACCATTTACATGAAGTTAGCTCTGTTCATTGAACTCAAAGCATCTCAGTTTTCTTCATCTGTGAGAAAGATGAATGGTAGGTAGTATGGTAATGGCTTGTGTACTGGGCCCAGAAGTAGGAAGACCCAGGCTCAATCCTGTGTCAGACACTCACCCTTACCCTATGCAAATTAATTAACCTCTCAGATTCAGTTTCAAATGTTTTCTAAATTCTTTTCTAGCCATAAGTCTTTGATCCTTTGACCTGACTTGGGTCATGAGATTTTTGGTTCCCATCATCATGGTTTCATTAATTCAATTCAATTGAATTTGATACATGTTTAGTAAGTACTGGTTATGTGCCAGGCACTGTGTTAAAATATGTGCCCTTAGGCAAGTCAGTAAAACTTTCTGGGTCTCAGTTTCTTCATTTATAGAATGAAGGGGGTTGGAGTACATGAATGGTCCCTTCCAGCTCTGACATTCTGTGAAATCTTATAACAATCCCCTTTTGGAATTTTTAAAATCCTCATAAACCTTTCCTGCCTACTGTGTTTACAGGGGCCCCAATCTGTAGATTTTCATTACTCCTTGTAAGGTTCAAAAAAATTTATTATTAGTTTTGCACAAAACTGAAGGAAGGAGAGAAAATTGTTATCATCCCAGTGGGCATTTCTGGGTTGCAGAATGGAAGTTTGACTAGAGATGTGAGCTCCTTGGGATTTTGAAATAGTTTTTACTACTTATCTGAACTGCCTCCTATCACAAAAGATAACCTTTCTCACTGATCTAATAACACTTGTTCAATTCAATTATGTAAACACTTGATGCTTTTGATTTTTTTGTGCTATTATTGAAAAAATGCCCTTTAGTATATTAAGGATGAATATTTCCTCACAGTCCATTCAGAATGTAACATTTTATGAAGGGAAAATATGGTAAATGAAGATTTTCTTTTCTTCTTCAGCTGAATGCCAGTATGTGTTTTCTGGCCCATTAGAGACCCCATACTTGGGAAAGAATCAGTCAAGGAAGACCCAGAAGATCCTCTGGGACATCTTTTGCCTCCTGATTCCAAGAATCTTAGAATTTGAGGGGACTGTTTCTGGGATAGTGGGATACTTCATAGCACTTGGGCAATAAACAAGTACTTTATCAAGTTTTGCCAATGTTAGTGAGTTAATCAGTCCATTTTGAAATTCCCTTTATAGTGAAATATATTGTTCCTTCAACATGGAATGTGGAAATGCCACATATATTTTTCCTTAGTTTATACTCGATTTGGTTATATTTTCTTCCACTAAAGTTCCACATTACATAACCTGCTTGTCCTTATAAGACACAGATGTGGCTACTTTTGGCTTCTTAGTTTATATCTCTGTGCCTCCAATATAGGTTAGTTGTCCATGAGGCACATCTCTCAAGCCTGAGTGGCTGCACAATGGTGCCACACATGAGGAATCAGGAAATATGTCATGTAGAAGTTGGCACTTGAGCCAAGTCTTGAAGTAAACTGGGGTTTCTGAGAGTTGGACATGAGGAAGAGGTTCATTCTAGGTATGAGGACCCCGAGTATAGAAGTGTGGCACAGGGAGATGGAGAGTGATGTATGAAGACTAGAGAGAAAGCTAGTTAAACGGATGCATTTGGTTTTGATCCAAGTTTATAGGGGACCTCTATAGTTTCTTGAGTTGAGGAGTGATATGGTAAGACTTGTCCTTTAGAAGGATCTTTTTGGCACTGATGTGTGGGATGTGTGGGAGTAGGGAAACACTTGATGCAGGTAAACCAGTTAATAGGTTATTTCTGTAGTCCAAGAGAGAGATGATGAGGGCCGGAGTAAGAGTAGGGGCCATGTAAATGGAGAAAAAAATGTGAGAGATGTTATAGAGGTAGAAATGACAATTTTGACAACTTACAAGATATGTAGGTTGAGTGAGAATAAGGAGTCAAGGATGAAACTGAGATTATGAACCTGGGTTACTGGATATATGTTAATGCTCTCAATCAAAATAGAGAATTATGGAAAATAAATGGATTTTACATGGAAGATATTTAGTTCCATTTTGCACATGAGATGCCTACAAGACAACCAATTTGAAATGTCTGGCATATAGCTTGTGATGTCAGACTGAAGTTCAGAAGACAGACTAGGATTAGATGTATGGATATGGAAATCATTAGAAGAGGGATGATAATTAAACCTATGGAAGACCCCATAGCAATAAAAAAAAAAGCCCAGGACAGAGTCTTGGGGCACACCAAGAATTAGTGGTGTGAAATGGATGAGAATCTAGCAAAGGAATCTGAAGAGGAATAGTCAAACAGGTAGGAGAGGAACCAAGAGAAAGAAGTGTCATGAAAACCTAGAAAGGAGAGAATGTTCAGTTATGGTTTGGTCAACAGTGTCAGTGTTACAGAGATGTCATAAGAATGAGGATAGATAAAAAGGTCCTATAGAATTGTTGAATATTTGCAGTAGTCATGGACATACCTTAGGAATATCCTGTTCACTCTTGTAATGGAAATGCAAATTTAAAGATCTTTCTTGCCCCTAGGCCCTTTGATAAGCTTAAGAGACTCTGGGAACCTTTTTTGATTTGAAAATATACTCTGCCTCCTAATAGGCTGAATGTGGTCACATGGAGCCTGTGGCAGGAGGCTTGGTTTTCAGGAATGCCCACACCTTGATGCTGTGTGATTGGGCAGTGGGTCAAGAGGGTGGTTACATTCTCTGACCCAGGAGAAGGCTATATAATCCCTGATGTGAGGCTTTGCTTTGGGGCTCACTTTGAGAAGTGTTCTGTGATTTGATCAGATGAGACTCTGGGAAGCCATTGTTGAGAGCTACCCCCCGCTTTGAAAAACCCAGATGTTGTTTTGGTATGGATGTAATGGTTGGACAGTTTGGAAACCTGTCTACTTGATCTGTTTCTCTGTCTTGATAATTCTATCTATATACTCTGAAGTTTGGGGTGCTGACCTTTTTCCCCTGAACTAGGTAAACGATATATGTTTGACTGATTAAAGTAAGCTTGTTAACCCATTTTGAGTTGCTTTCCTTTAGCAAAGCAGATCTAAGAACCTGTGTTGGCAGCCACCCTGGGGACGCTGGGGTGCTTGCTGCTACAACCCTGCAGCACTAAGCTATTTTTCTAAACCCTCTGATCATTTCAGATCTGTTCCTATCTCTATATAATCTCTAATCTATTATGTGTATTATTAATGCTTTGGAATTTTTTACATACTGCATAAAATGATACTTTTAAGTGAGCAAATGAAGTTTATTGAGAAAAAAAGAAACTTTATTTAAAGAAACCAGGTTAAGATCATACACTATGACCAGGTGAGATTTATACCAGGAATGCAGGACTGGTTCAGTATTAGAAAACTATAAGCATCATTGACTATATCAACAACAAAAACAACAACAAACATACGATTGTCTTAATAGATGAAGAAACAGGGTGGCTAGGTGTCACAGTGAATAGAGCACTGGCCCCAGAGTCAGGATCCAGCCTCAGACACTTAACACACAAAACTAGCCGTGTGACCCTGGGCAAGTCACTTAACCCCAATTGCCCTCCAAAAAGCAAAAAAAAAAAAATAGATGAAGAAACAACTTTTTACAAAATACAACAGTCATTCCTATTAAAACACTAGAAAACATAAGAATAAATGGAGCTTTTCTTGAAATGATAAGTAATATCTGTCTAAAACCAAAAGCATGCATTTTTTTAGATACAAGGAAAGGTAAAAGACATTCCCTCTCCTCGTGATTGTATGTTCTAAGGGGGAAATGCCTTGTAAGTAACTAGGTATATACAAGAAATGTAGATGCAAAGTGTTCTGAAAGCAGAGGCAGCTGGAGGGTGGGGATGGGGATGGGTCTAGGAAAAGCCTCCTAAAGAAGATGGGTTTTAAGCTGCATATTGACAGACTACAGGGAAACTAAAAGGTGGAGTGAAGGAGGTTTAAGCCTAATATCTGCCAGACCGTTTTACACTTTCCCCAGTAATTTTTTTATTATCAAAAAAGAGTTATTTCCTAAGTATTTATGAACTTTATTGACTCTTGCTCCAACTTCTCTGGTCCACTCTTCATACTTCTGAAAACTCACTCTTCTACTTATATGGTTACCAATGTTACTATAATCGCCCTGAACTATCAGATCAGTATTAATTTTTCATTTTTCTTTTTATGACATTGCTCTTAACCTTAGCATATATTTCTATATAAAAGGTAAGAGGATCCCTTATCTATATACACAGAATAGAGTTCCATGAACAGCTTTTTCTCACTGCCATTATCACATGAATTTCTTTTTCCCCTCCTCTCTTTTTCCAGTTTTTTAAATTTTGATATATATTATCTCTTCAATACATTTTTTCCATGAGTCTGATATTTTCTACCTTTGCCTGCTATCAAAGAGAAAATCATTGTCCTATCCAAAACCTTTTCTTGAGCCAAACATAATAAATATCCTTCCTCCTCCCTCCTTCAGTATGTTCTGTGATTTGTCTTAGACTCATTAAACAGTTGGCTTGTTTCCACTCCTTAATGGTAAACCACTGAGCCTTGTGTATCTTCCTTTCTACTATTCTTGCCAGTCTCTGCAGCAGGATTCCTGAAATAATTTTGTAACTGGGCTTTGGTAATGTCAGTGGCCTCATGAATTGAGAGGTGACATAGTTAAGTGAACAGAGTGATAGACCTGGAATAAAGAAGATCTAGTTTTGAATATCACATTTGACTCTTGTTCCCACATAACTATTAGCAAGATTAAACATTTAATCAGCACATCAATCAATAAGACATTTCAATTCAACCAGCACTAATTGAATACCTACTATGTGCAAGGCACTGTACTAAGCACTGAAGATTTAAAAACAAAATGAAGAATTTTCCTTGCCCTCAAGGAGGTTTACGTTCTACTGAAGAAATGGTGAGGTAAATACATTTCCAACAAGCTTTTTATTATGGGTCGGGGCTGACCAGGTTAGTCCCCTGGTAGGTTAGGTTCAAGAGTAGATTATATGAGATATTTTTAGTCCATCTAACATTTAACAAAAAGATATTTACTTAACCTCATCACAAAAAGGACATTCAACAAAGACATGCATTGAGGATACCATGTTGATTCAGCTGAGTATGCCTTCCCTGCTTCTGATTTGCCCTTGGTAGTCTGCTGATCAAGCTTCAGGGAGAAACTATAGCTCTTCATGTCTTTGTGCACTTGGGTAACTAGGAAGCAGTGTCAATAGCCGAAGTTTTTAGTCTCTTGGGCCAATTAAGTTAAAGGAGAATTTCAGTATGTTTTAAGGAAAAGAACTGACCCAGCCCATAGGGTGGGAACTTTGGTAGATATTCCTCCCACCACATCTATCCAACTTTCTTCCCTCTCCACCATATTTTTACCAGTCACCCACATTTGGACAAAAGATCAAAGATCAAAGGACTTAACTCTTTCAACTTCAAAACTCTTATCCTTTGAATTCTGAGCTCCTAATTGGTGAAGGCCTCCCAAGTGACCTATTATGTCAGGCTGCTATAGCTATGATTTACTTTCTTTCCCCTCCCCTTCTTTTTATTTGTATAGTCTGAGGTTCATGACCCACCCCACCCTCCTTATAGTTCTGAAACTATAGTCATATCAGTCCCATCTTAGTTACTGGAAAGGAGTGTCAATCTTCTCCCCTATGGCTTCGCTCCCCTTCTCTATGACTTTCCAAATCAAAATACCCCTTCTTGGCCAATGATCTCCTATGTGTGTTGTCTTTTATTAGAATATAAGCTCCTTGAGGGCAAGGGTTGTCTTGGATTTTATTTTATATTTCTAGCCATTAGCGCAGTGTTTGGCACATAGACACATAGATGATAGGGACTGGACTTGTGATTTCATTGGTATAGAGCAGAGGTGGGGAACCTGTGGCCTCAAGGTCACACATGCTCCTCTAGGTCCTCAGGTGTAGCCCTTTGACTGAATCCAAAATTTTATTCTATAAAGTTTGGATTCAATTAAAAGGCTGCACTTAAGTACCTAGAAGGTCACATGTGGCTTTAAGGCCACAGGTTCTCTACTCCTGGTATAGAGAAATCCCAGATGAAGAAAATTTCCTCTACCAGAATAAGTGAATACCTCCTCTGTAGCTTGCTGTCTTCCATAGTGGCCTAAGGGCATTGAGAAGAAAAGTAACTTATGGGGGTCCCACAACAATTACATGTCAGGGGCAAAATTTGAAATCAGGTCTTCCTGACTTTAAAGTCAACACATTAAGTGATTATTTGGTGTAATCATTTAATTAATTATTGAGTGAAAGCATATTAAGTGATTACTCTATCCTGAGGTGTGCATTCATTCATTCATTCATTTCCAAACTACAGCAAATTAGAAGCAAATTCCAAGGGTTTGAAGAGTCCCCAGAGGCAGTCACTGTCAGTTAGGAAAGCAAGAAAACTATAAGTGCAGAAGACACAAGAACTCAAAAACACAGCAACAGAGTTCCATCTTTTTATTGAGACATACAAAGAGCTATATTTACTTAGAAGAGCATAGACAGATATACCTCAAAGATATATCTTCCCCTCCTTGCCCCAAGATATTATGTTATTTAATGTACATACATAATAGCACAGTGATTAAAGCTCATAATTCCATTCCCTGAAGTCACAAAGACATCTTCCTGAGTTCAAATGTGGCCTTAGATACTAACTAGCCATGTGACTCTGGGCAAGTCACTTAAGTCTCAGTTCCTCATCTGTAAAATGAGCTGGAGAAGGCAATGGCAAACCACTACAGTATCTTTGCCAATAAAACCCTAAAAGGGGTCATGAAGAGTCAGACACGACTTAAACAACTAAAGAACAACAATAACAACCAATTGCAGCTTTGTTACTTACTATCTGTGTGACCTTGGGCAAGTCTGTTGCATAGAGCCTCACTTTGCTTATTGGTTAAATGAGAGAGTAGAACTAGGAAATCACTATTGTACTTAAGATCTATAGAGATCTAAAGATAACTTAAGTTATATCAGTATGGCACCAATCATCAAGGTGTGTTAAAATTAAAAGGCAAAGTGTTAGCCAAGGATTCTGATCCTCTAGAGAACCAAGCAACTGGATTTTGGCCCAAGAGGCCAAATAACTGGATGTTTGGCTGAACTCTTCACTTTCCATTGCATGTTTTGGCATCATATTAGACACAGACTTCAATTAAGCATGTACAGTGAGAGCATCCCAGATGGAGCAGGTATAAAGAAATATTGCCTGTTAGAATCCATCTGATCCCCACCCCCCTTTTTAACACAAGAAAACATAAATGCAACAATAGATCAATTTGACTGTAAATATTATCTAAGTATGTCCTTTAAAAGCCAAAGGATTGTCAGATACAATTTATTTTCTACCAGTGCAAGCTGAGACATTAAGTGGCAATTCTACTTCCATTAGCTAAATCTGGCAAATATGCAACTGTTTAAAGGCATTGTCAATAGCCATTGCACAATTAAGTATTTGTACTGATGCCTTATTAAATTACCCTTTTCAAGTAGGCATAATAAACTAGGAGTTCACTGTACAGATTTTCATGGGGAGAGTCCAGATCAGTGGGGAATTTATTTAAAGAGAATGTAGTCCAGTGAGTAATGAAGTAAATGTCAAGTGTTTGGGGCCAAATCAATCTGAGTTGTCCTAAAACTTTTTTTTGGCAGATAGTACTTTAAAGTCTAGGTAGTAGTAAAATGCAGGGACTAGGGCTATTTTGATTTATCATGTTACTGAAACCACTTTTTAATTGTAATACCTTTCTAATAGAAAAAATCTATTTAGTTTCAAACAAGGAGCATTGCCCTACACCAGTGGTCTCTAACCTTTCTTGGAGGAGAAGCTACTCTTAATTCCTCACCCCTAATATTGTAATTTCTGTGTGACTGGCATAGGGTACTGGGTGATGGTATCGGTGGCAGTCGTGATGGTGAAAGAATGGGTAGCTGACGAAATCCTTGAGTTGGGGTGAGGAACTGCAAGCAGGAGATGATCTCATCTGCTAAGAATTTTGGGAAACTAGAGAACAGCATGTGGCAGTAGTGATTAGTTTGGAAATATACCAGTAATGTAACATTTGAGGGATGATGGGAGTAGGACTGGGAAGCGTCAGATCTAGAGTCAGGAGACTCTTGGATTAAAATCCTGAATATGAAGCTAATTAACTATGTGATCCTGGGTAAGTTATTTGGCTTCTCTGAGCTTTAGTATCTTCATTTATAAAATTAGGGTAACAACATTTACATTACCTACCTTGATAAGGTTAAAGACTTTAGAGGGTTGCTGGTGGTTGTTAGAGTGCTGGGCCCAGAGTTAGATTGACTTGAATTTAAATGGGATAGTCATTTAAGCTCTGTTTGCCTCAGTTTCCTCAACTGTAAAATAGGGATAACAATAGCATTTACCTCCCAGAATTATTGTGAGGATCAACAAAGATGAACTCTGCAAAAGCATTTAGCTTAGCGTCTCTCACATAGTAGGTGCTATATAAATGCTTAATTTCCTTCCTTTCTGCCATTGGTAAGAGCCACAAAGGACTTTTCAGGTTATCTAATCCAAGTTTTCTCACTTTACATATGAAGAAACACAGATAGGTTAAGGGATATGCCCAGGGTCTTACAAATGGGAAATAACAGAGCTGACTTTTGAACCTATGTCCTTTGATTCCAAATCCATTCTCCTTCCATTACACTGGCTTTCAAGACTTTAATCACTACATAAATAGTAGTAACTAGTAGACTCTAATCTCATGGGTAGGCATCTGCTCCATTTGATTCTTAATAGTTATCAAGACAAATATAATAGTAGCATCTAATGCAACAATTTTCAGTGGATTAGTAAAAATATTATTTGTCAAATATACCAGTTTTAAAAATTTCTCAGTTATTTGGATACAAATCTTTTCAGGTAGCTCTCTTTGTGTGTCCTGTGACCTCATCCTATGTTGGTCGCTTTTTTTCCTTTGCCCGTAAGAAGCTTTCATTTATCCATTGAACTTCCTTTATTTTGTGTTGTTCCTTTCTTGATGTTCTCATATGATGCCAGCTTTCTAGATAAGAATCAGAAAATTCAGACAAATCTAAATGTCTTGAACTGGCCTAGTATTACTTATAACTCCATTGCTGATGACCAAGATTGGCTGCTGAGGCTGGGGTGGGAGTGAACCAACAGGCAAATGTACTAAGAGACTCTATGATTCAGGATTCAAGGGATTTAGGGGGAAGATGTCAAGAAAATAATGATGTTATTTCCTCTGTGATGCATATATAAGTGTGGGATAAATCTTTTTATAATGTGGACAATCACCTTCAAATTGATCTATTTGAGAAACATGGAGTTTTGTATGATTTGGCTGAAGACAGAATTTACCTGGAGTATAAATGTGCTAAAATCTTGCTTGGGTTCTATTATGTATAAAATTGACATAGGTAGGGGCGAGATGAAGAAAATGTGACAAAAAAGATTAAATGACTTCTCCAAGGTCAATGGCAGAACTGAGATTAGAATGTAGGTCAACAGATTTCAGTCTATCATGTAGATCCATGATATTTTTCTTCAGGTAGCAACATATCTATAAAATATAATGTAATTTTCATGAACAGTATAAAGAATCATTTCCTAATCTTAACATTTTCCAATAATAGGAATTGTTTATGTGTAGCAATGTGTAAAATTCCATAATTTCCAATGTCAAATACCTTTTCCAAAACACTTGGGGAAAAAAGTATGATATATGGAAGACAAGGTAAGGTGAGAAGCAACACATCTAGTTACTGGTCTCTCAATTGCTAAGTGTGTGGTTCTGATTAAGTCACTTTTGGAGATCTGAAGGGTGGCATAATATCTCCACCACAGGTTGGCCATGAAATGTTTACCTTTGATTACTCATTTTGGTTATGGCTGACCCTATTAAAATGCAAATATATTACCTGCTGGGGGATAAAACATCAAGCCATTATGCACCATTAACACTAGTGTATTTGATCAGATTAACTCATTAATTACCTTTCAAGATCCTAAAATGATGAAGCATAGCTTTCTGGAGAAGTTAAGTTTTGAGGGGATGTAGAATGGCTCAGATCATGGGGGAATTTGGGCAGCCAATGAACAATAGGTGAGTACTTATCACCTAGATAAAAGAGAGAAAGAGTACTATTCACTAACTTTGTAACCTCGGGCAAGATATTTCATTTCTATGTGTCTCAATTTCTTTCTCTGAAAAATTATATAATTAGGCCAGATGATCTTTAAGGTCATTTCCAGCTCTAAATCCCATGATCCCATGAAGATAAAAACTTACATGGGTTAGGGACAGGATCTGAGTTTCCACTGGGATAGAAAACTCCCAGATGAGGAAATATCCTCTCACCACGAAGGTCAGCATTTTCTCTGCAAATTAAAGTCTTAGGGAGTTGGTCTTACAGCTGTTCTATGTCAGAGCTGAAATGTGAAGCTTTTTCTATATTATGCTATTCCATCTCTCTAAAACAAACAAACAATAGTAGCAACAATAGAACAACAACAAATCCCCTCAAAACAAAAACCCCAAACTCCTTCCATACTTCACTATTTTGTGTCCAGTTAGCCCTGCCAAGCAGGGAAAGCAAGTAAAAATGAAACAAATATCCTAACATTTAACAGTAATTTTAATCTATATTGGTCCCTTTTAGGTTTTTGTTTTTTCCTTCTTTTTTTTTTTTTTGAAAGCAATTGGGGTTAAGTAACTTGCTCAAGGTTACATGGTCAGTTATTTCTGGGTGTGGTGCTAAGTATCTGAGCCCAGATTGGATCCCCATGTCATCCAGATACTGGGGCCGGTGCTCTTCCTTGCTGAACCACCTGGCCGCCCCTTTTTTTCCTTCTTTTGGAGAAGGAAGCTTGCCAGACCCTCATTCTTTGTTAGGAGCACTGGAAAGAAGCAGACTGAAGTCCTCTATTGATCTCCAGAACACAGGACAGGCAAAGCCCTGTAACTGCTCCCAACTGCTACCTTGACAATTTGCATCTACATAGATATAGAGAAACAGTATTCACATGCTGCCTTGGTATTTACTTGGAAGGCTGCTCTCCCTGGTCCTGATACTGCTAAGTGGAGGAGAAATGAAAATGGCTCCTGAGTCAGAGTATAGATGAAGGAAGAGTGAGTGCTAGGCACAACAACAGCCATTTTTAGTCAAGGGTAAATAAGTCTAGATTTATTTGAACCACTTAGCTCACCTCTTGTGTACATAGTATTTTCTGTGACCTATTTTATGTCCCATCAAAAGAAACAGGCTTATTAATTCCTACAATAAGTAGGATGTTTGACTTTGAATTAAAAAATTCACCAAATTCCCTTTTCATTCATTTTAACAGTCTCATTCTATAATTTAGGGTGATGTATTTACTCATTGAGTGTTGTGTGATCCATGCTCTGTCTTGAATTTTATATATTTTAAATTATGGGTGGGTATATTTAGTCAGTTTATTTTATATACAACATTTAAGCAGATTTCATTTTATTGACATTCTATAATGCCCCTCTAATATTCTTATTATTGATTTTAGTATTTCAGAAATATTATTCATAGTGACACCTGCTGGAAAGCAAGCTTCAATTATATCAATAGATGCTGTTATTATAATATTGATAACATTAATATTTGATAGTGACATAACTGTGATGCATAGGCAATAAATGCATTAATATATACACACATATCATTAATAAATAAGTTCTGAATAACAGCAATCAATGTTGTTTTTCAACCATCTTTTTTTAAACAAGTTTTGCTATGTGATTACCAAGTGGATTTAAAATATAACATATCTATTATCCACAAAAGTTCATGTAACCAAATGAGCTTGATTCTTCTAGAATATAACATGGATTCTCAGTTCTCTAAAGTCACTGTAACCAGAATATCAACATGAAATCCATAATATAATGTATAAAAAAAGAGATTTATCAAAACATAACAATGCCCCCCTCCCCTTTGCGTGTTGCCTGGCAACCAGCATTGATCCAGCCAAAAAAAAAAAAAAGTCACATGACTTAGGAATTGCTAGTGGCGATATTACCCTGTCATTTTTCTTTTTCATACCAAACCGATGAAGGTGCTACTAACTGGAGTACCCATTAATTGTTTCTTCTTTCTTCGAAGTTTAATTTTCATAAACACTTCTGCATTGAAAACTGGGATGCTAAAGCCAAATGGGTAGTGAGAGCAGCCTGAAAGGCTGGTGAATAGAGAAGAGGCTTATTTTTGAGAGGTAAAGATGAGGTCAGAATAGCACAAAACTAGCATTTTACCTGAAATTCATAAGGCTCAATTCCCCAAATACTGTGCACTGTGAAGTCTGGACATAGCATGCCAACCTTCTTTTTTGCCCCACTTTTGTTTTAAATTCATTTCTAGTTTTCCCTTCTGAGTCTGAGGACTACCTAGATCATCCCATGTTTGCTGAAAACAGCTTCTTGTGTTTTGTTTTGTTTTAAATAAGAAATTAATATGCCACACTCTGTATCTTGGTCACTCATCCTAGCAGAATGGAACCCACACTCACACTGACATTGCCTTGTTTCTGTCCTCAGTATAGTCTGACCTCCACAGAATCTCTGCACAGCAACCTTTCTCTGCTAAAAGCTGCAGATCACAAACCTCACTGTGCTCTGAGCATTTCCCTGCCCTCAAAGTCATTTACAAGGAATTAAGTTCAAACACGGAAAAAATAGTCAGTGGTAATTTCCTGGAGACACATAGCATTTTTAAAACAACGTGCCATTCTTTAAATTAATGTGACTGAGAAGATGCATTTGTCCTGCAGCAGGGAGGTTATTGGCAAAAATGAGGTGCCAGTCAAACCCTGTTGAAGGTGTCACAAGGAAACAGAACATTTCTCCATTCTACAAATACCCTGTTTGACATCTCAAATGAGTAGTTTGTTCTTTCTTTTTTCTTTTTTCTTCTTAAAGGAAGTGGAGATGTATCCTCTAAATGGGAGTATATCCAGTTTCACTCTTTCCTCTGGATCACATGTATGTAAATGAGATTTGATGCTATTTTCCCATATTGCTTCTGTGGGTTTTTTGTTTCCTTTCTGTAAAAGCCTAACAAGAATGCAGCTTCAGAGACTCTTGAGTGGCTAATACCTGACCCCTCTCTCTCACATTACAGCTCCGAGTGACCATTTTCAAGCCAAAAGGTCATCAGCATCCCTATCCCCTTGGAACCAATGTGCATCAACCTTCTAACCTCTGCCTGGGAGAGATGATAGCTATTGGGGCTGCTATCCCTTCATTACAGATGGTCCATATTTTATATTTAGTGTGGGAGGTCAAATTTAGGAAAGCAATTTCTCTTAAAGCTAAGAGTTTCAATAATCCAACATTGTCTATTGGCTTATGGGTGAGTGGCCAGTAATGGGTTTATGGGAAGCACTAGCTAGGCTGTCTTTGCTGGGGAGGGGATTATTCTTGTCAATCTAAATTTTTAGAATCAGTAGGCTACCATTGTTTATTATTCAGTGAGCCTTTATTAGATTGTATCTAGGCACAATGAAGCAAGCAGAGCATCCTTCTGAGCAGGCTTGCAGCCTGGATCAATATCTCCAGACATTTAAAATCTTGGATAAAATAATGCTACATTTTCATTTCGGCTCCAGATAAAGAGTGCTGGGTACAGTCCTGTCACTGATGGGGGGTTGGGGGGAGGAAGGGAATGATGCACTAATGACATCAGGGAGGAAATTTATTTCCTAACAATGGCTAAAACCATGGATAAAATAGCTGATTTTTCATATGAAGGACAATTTAGATGATGATATTTTATTATTTTGTAAATCTGTCCATAATTTAAAAGGAATGCAAAATTTGCATTTCTTCTGTTAATATTGCCTGGAATTCCAGAGAATAGTAACATAAAAAAGAAGCTAACATTAAAATAATAACTCTCTGTTTCTGTCTCTGTCTCTCTCTCTCCAAATACATACATACACACATACATATATAATTTCTAAAGGTATACATACACATACTCACAAAGAGACCCTAGAATAAATAACCTGTGTCTAACAGAAGAATCAAATAAAGTATAGTAACTTGAGGCCTAATCTAACTAAAATGACTCTAGGTCTTTTGGTTTATAGTGCCCTTGGAAGGCCAAACTATCCTCAGGAAATGTGGATTGGGTGAAATGGGTCACAACCTTCTTGTCCCAGATGAGAGTTTCTGACTTAATGAACTCTGGAATAAAATAGAATCAAGAAAAAAGAAAAAAATAGCCTGGCTTTTGTGTTCAGACTTTAAGCTAAAATTCACTTATTTTCATTTCCATGTGCTCTCAGGCCAATGGCACAAATCTTAGGACACGAAGTCAACCTCCCAGAGCTTACACAAGAGTTGTGATAAATATTTGCCCCCTACAACTCCTCCATCTCTTCACAGGACTGGTAGAAATAGGATTCATGGGATAATACATTTAGAGCTAAAACGAATCCGTGGTCCACCATTTTATTTATAGATGAAGAAACTGAGGCCCAGAGAGGTTTAAGTGTCTTGAATGAGCAAAAGTAGCAGTAAAGAAGTAGGTTTGGGTTTGCTATTAGGTTTCACATGAATTTCTCTCAGTCATCCACTTGGAGTTAAAAGAGAAATTATTTTTAGTCAAAAAGTATTTACTAAATGTCTACTATGTGCCAGATATTGGGATAAGTGATGGAGGTACAAAAAGAAGCAAAAGATAGTTCTTGCCCTCAAAGAGCTTACAATTTAATAGAGAAGACAACAGACAAACACATATATACAAACTATAAAACAGGATAAACAGGAAGTAACAGAGGGAAGGCACCAGGATTAAGAGAGATTGGGAAAGGCTTCCTTTTGAAGGTGGGATTTTAGTTGAGACCAGAAGGAAACCAAGAGAAACAATGAGAAAGGAGAACATGGCAGGAATAAGGGACAGCTATAGCTGAGGAAAGGAGTACCTTGTTCATGGAATAAAAAGGTGGCCAATGTTACTGGATCAAAGAACATGTGGTGGGGAGTAAGGTATAAGAAGGAATTTTTAAAAATTTTATTTTATTAAAATTGTTTATCTATTTCTAGTTTACAACATTCAGTTCCACAAGCTTTTGAGTTCCGAATTTTCTCCCCTTCCTCCCCCCACTACGGTGACATGCAATCAGATATAGGTTCTACAAATACCTTCTAATTAAAGCATTAGTCAGATTGTAAAGAATTATAACCAATAAAGTGAAAAATGAGAAAGAAGGAATGAAACAAAGCAAACCACAAAAGAGAGAGAGCAAGTAGTTTGCTTCAATCTGCCTTCAGACTCTCTAATTCTTTCTCTGGATAAGGATAGCCTTTTCCATCAAGAGTCTTTTGGAGTTGTCTTATAACCTTGCATTGCTTAGAGGAGCCCAGTCTTTCAAAGTTAGTCATCACAGATACAATGTATCTGTAACAGTGTACAAAGTTCTCCTGTTTCTGCTCCCCTCACCCAGAGTCGGTTTAGGTAAGTCTCTCCAGGTTATTATGAAGTCCATCTGCTCCTCATTTCTTATAGCACAATAGTATTCTATTACATTCATATACCACAACTTGTTTAGTCATTCCCCAATTGATGAGCATCCCCTTGATTTCCAATTCTTTGCTGCCACAAAAAGAGCTGCTATAAATATTTTTGTGTAAACAGGTCTTGAAGGGGTTGTTTATGAGAGATGTTGCAAAGGTGAATTCAACAAGGCTTGGCAACAAGTTGGAAATGAAGAGTGAGAGATACTGAGGAGTCAAGGATGGCACCTAGGTTGTGATCTTAGGGGCTGGGAGGATGGTATTAACCTTGGTATTAATAGGGAAGTTTGGAGCGGATGGTTTAGGAAGAAAGATAATGAATTTCCTTTTGGACATGATGAGTTTGGGGTATATATTGAAAATCTAGTTCTAGGTGTCAGAAAGGCAGCTAGAGATGTATGACTGGAGATCAGCAGGGAGATTAGGGCAGGATAGGTAGATATGAGAATCCTCAGCATAAAGACTATAATGAAACCCATGGGAACTAATGCGATCACCAAGTGAGGTAGTATAAAAGGAGCAGAGAAGAGGATCCAAAACAGAGCCCTTGGGACACCTTTAGTTTGAGGGTATGATATAGATGAGGATCCAGCAGGAAAAGAACTTAGAAAGAACAGTTTGATAGACAGGAGGAGAACTAGGAGAGAAAAGATTTAAAGCTGAGAAGGAGCTTGGAGTTCATCTGGCTTGAACCCTTTATTTTACAGAAGAGCAAATCAAAGCCCAGAAAGATGAATAACTTCACCCAAGTTGCTAGAGGTAGCCAGTGACAAAAGTGGGATTTGAATTCAAGTCCTCTTGCTCTGAAGTCACTATGCTTTCCACTATACCATACTTCCTCCTATGATAAATTATAACATTATGTGTTATAAATTGTAATAATATTAAATGATAACATTATTATGTTTACATTTAACAGTGAGTGGAAAAGGAAAAGGCAAACTCCTATATCTTTGCCAAGAAAACCCCAAATGGGGTAACAGAGAGTCAGACACAACTGAAATGACTCAGTAAAATCCAACATCAAAACATGACTTTGTGGCCAAAAAGCTGACTTCAGAGGCAGGAAGATCTGGGTTCAAGTCCTGTCTCTGACACATACTAGTTGGGTGAACCTAGGTAGGCCACTTAACTTCATGGAGCTCTAGTCCAATCTCAAAGTCTATAAACTGCAGGGAAGATGCTGACCTGCATTGGTAGAGGGAGTTTCTTCAACCAGGAGTCTCCAACACCAATAAAGCCATAAATTAAATTTCTACTTCTACTTAACAAATGAGAGAAATGATTATTTCTCTCTTATATTAATAATCAATTATTGAATTAGAATCAGAATTTTTTTCAGAAACCTGCAGGTGGTTTGGTCCCTGAAGGACACTGTTGATAGATGAGATCACCCAAATTCCTGGGGTACATGCTTTTTGATCCTGGGTGGGAGACTCCTACAACTAGAGAACCATATGGTCCTTTAATCTAAGGTGAAATCTGGCTCATTGTGTTTTAGTTAGCTAGGTTTGAGTAGAGGGGCACCCCCTTTTGTCTAGATTGCCCTAGGTGAGGGTACTATGGTTAAGGGATAGATCCCTTTGTCCAAGACTGAGTGATCAGAGTCAAATCCCCTAACACTTCATTAGGATAAGCCCACTTCTCATTATAATATTCATTATTCTCATTAATTGTTAACCAATCAGAGTTGATTGCCATCCTCAGGAATATCTACTATTCCAAGGGCATATTAGCATTGAATGAGTTCCATGAAGGGTCTTTGGCATTTGAGAGTGCTACAGACCTTTTTTTTTTATTAATTATCTGCTAGTGATAATTAAGAAAATGATTAATTAACCAGAAATTATGTATCTTGAACTTTTTATACCTCACACAATGGAGAAATTGAGGCATTGGAACTTAATGTGACTAAGATAATCCTAATAAAGAATCATTCCTATATTCTTAAAAGTGATTCCTTTCTCTAGTATAAGATCATTATCACAGTCAATTCTTATAGTTTGCCTTAGTTATGTTCTTTAAAGTCACTGTGAACACTGAATTAGTGAATACTGAGCCATTCCTCCTAGGGGAAATAGAGAGCTAAGTTTCAGTGAGCCTCTGGTAAGAACATTTACTTTTAGCGCTTTCTGGAGGAGCCTCATGTACAAATCAGTGAATTTCCTTTTTTTTTTTTCTGTACGTACCATATTGTTGATTCATTAACATTAAAGTCACAACCAACAGCATTATAAGTCTTGCTTGAATGAAGCTTATTTAGCACATGGATTTTATCCATAAGGCACATAACAGCTTTCTTGTGCACAGGAACACTAGACAGCTTTTCAGTACTACTCACAGGAGTCATTTTAAATGGCAAAATCACCAACGAAAGGCACAAAAATGCAAGAAATGAGGCACTAAATAGGCTGTGAAAAGGATACTTGTTTAAAATATGAAAGCTGCAACTAGAATTGGCAGAATGTCACCTTGTTCAATTTCAGCTGAAAACATATGCATCAGGTGACTCGAATTTTTTGCCACTCTTCACATATTCACAACCACAAAAGTGCCTTGATAAATTAATGACAAATACATTATAGTAAGTCAGCAAATTCACAAATACCAAACCTATGAATAATAAGGATTAACTGTGATAATGTGAATTGAAATTTTCAGCAATGTGACTCTTGTTTGTCTTTTATGTCTAATAGTACAAAAAGATGAAACCAAATGAGTCTTATAGCCTATATTATTAGTATTTGAATTTCACATTAAGAGATTTTCCAAGTCTGGCAAAAAACAATTGCTCTCTATAAGAAAGACCCTATTGGTTGGTTGAATAATGATCAACTATCATCATTCAGTTCTTGAGAGACTCAGAAAAGTCAATCTAATTCAATAACCAGAGCTAATTCTACAAGCAGATACAAAGAGCAATCATCTAGTAGTATCATAGTATCATTTTAGGGCCACCTTACTCCAAAATACCCTTTCCTCCCTTACTTCCTCATAATTTAGCTGCATTCCATTGAGTCCTGAAGACTTTGGACTTTCAGAGAGCCTTGAATGAAATGCAGTCATCTTTAGACTATATCTACAGTAAGGTAATTAGCAGTGATTCTCAAAGATAATACTGAATTATATTGGGAGAGATGAAGGTCTGCTCTGGGAATAGAGAGGGAGAAGAAAAGAAAATACAATTGTTGGGGAAGTGGAAAGTTATGAAAGATTTCCCTTGCTTTCCAATTTTGCTTAGTAATATCTTTCTGAATAACTCATCTTCAGACGTGATGTAACAACAGATCAAATTCATCTCTTTTACATAAAATTCCTAGCAAGTCACATAAAATGTAGATGTCAGAGAGATAATTGGCATTTATGTGGAGCTTTTCATAAACATATACTTTTTTCATAATAATACTAAGGGTAAGTAGTAGCAATATGAATGAAGGAAAAAACATTTATAAAGGACTTATATACCAAGAACTGTGTTAAGCACCAGGAATACAAATATAATAGCAAAGATAATCTTTGCTCTCAAGGAAATGACATATTATTATTATTACCATTTCCTAGATGAGGAACCTGATTCTCAGAGAGGTTAAAAGGTCCCAAAACCAGTACATAGAAAAGTTAGGGTTCAAATCCAGGTCTTCTGACTCCAAGTTTGGGACTCTTTCCAATATAGAATGTTGTCTTTAAGTATGACCCTTTAATCAATCTCAGAGATTCTTCCTTCAGAGACTCTTCCTCATAGAGATTTTTTTTCTTTGAGGTGCTAACAAGGTGAACTCAGTTTACTGATATAATAGCAATAGGTCTAATTGTCCTTTATGAGTTCTTAACTTAGCCATATCATTTGAAGATCATTAATTCTTATCCTTTTAGGAATAAAGGATTTGGAGCTAGACAGGACATTGGATTTCATCTAATACAATGTTCTCATCTTACAGATGAGGGAATTGAGGCTAAAGAGGTTATATAACTTATTCATGAACATAGAACTATTAGGTAGAAGAACTGAGATTTAAAACCTAGTTTTTCTGACTCAAAATTTAATGTTCTTTCCACTATTCTACCTTGCCTCCTACATTATATAGGTGGTTCTACCAGTTGTAGTCTAATTTTTATCAATGGCTCACTGTGTAATCTTGGGTCTATACCTTGTCTATTGGTGCTTTAATTTCATCATATGCTGAGAGCTGGTGATATTGATATCACAAGTGTCATTATTTTAAAGAATAATCAATAAATATGTCATGATGAATACAATATGTGCTACCATAGGTAAAATTGTCTTGTTTTGTTCATCTCCTTTTTTTAAGATTGAGGAAAAGGGGGCCTAAAACAGAGCCTTGGATGAACCACTAAAATTGAGCAGGCTATAGATAGATGATGATCAGAGAAACAGTCTGAGAAAGAATATTCAGATATGCAGGAGGAGAACCAAGAGAGAACAATGTCACAAAAGCCCAGAGATAAGAATGCATCCAGGAAGAGATTGTGACTAAGAGTATCAAATATTCCAGAGAGGTCAAGAAGGATGTGGATTGAGAAAAAAAGAAACTATTGGATTTGACAAAAAAGAAATCTCTGATGACTCTAGAGTGAGCAGTTTTAGTTGAATGATGAGGTTGGAAATCAGATTGCCAGTGATTGAGAAGTGAGAAAGTAGAGGTAATATGGTAGGCTATACTTTTTTTTTCTAGGAACCCTTATTTCTTTTGACACTGCCACCAGCCTGATGAAGGTCTTCCTTATCTTATGATGTGGCTATTCTGTTTGGCTTTTCTGCCTCAAGTCTCTCTCCACTCCAGCCCATCCACCACTCAGCTGTCAAATTGATCTTCCTAAAGGACAGATTTCACCATGCCATCCCCTTATTCAATCAATTCCAGTCGTTTCTCATCACTTCCAAAATCAAATATAAAATCCTCTATTTGGCGTTAAAAATCCTTCATGACTTGCCCCTGTCCCTTATTTTTCTACTCTTCATATGTACCCCATGTATTCTCTCTAGTGACACTGACCTCCTTGCCATTCCTCACACAGGACAGGCCATCTCCTGACTGTGAATTTTTGGCTGTCCCTTATGCCTCAAATTCTCCCCCCTCTTCTGTGCCTCCTGGCTCCCTTCAAGACCCAGATAAAATTCTACCTTTCTCAGGAGGATTTTCTTGATCTTCCCCACATCCCCCATGCGAGGGTCTTCCATTTGTAATCACCTCTAGTTTTTCCTGTACATATTGTTTGTGTGTTGTCTTCCCCATGAAACTGTGAGCTCTTTGAGAACAGAAGCTTATATTTTGTCTTTCTTGGTGTCCCCACCCTGGCACAGTGCCTGAAACATAGGAGGCACTTTGGCAAATGCTTGCTGACTAAATGATTAGGAGTTTGGTTGTAAATGTCAAAAGAATGGGAGAAACAAAATACAACGGAAGTTCAGTGGAGAAAGAGTTCTCTTTCAGCTAGGGTTATCAGGACAGGCTTAATGGAGAATGTCACATTTGAACTAGACCTTGGAGAAAAGGTAGTATTTCAACAGATCAAAACTGGAAAGGGCATTTTAGGGAATCTTATGAGCAAAAGTTTGAAGATGGGAAAGTGATGGATATTTTTCTGTAATGGTGAATAGTCCAGTCTCGTTGGCTCCAGTGGTGGCTCCTATGTAGGCTGGCAGATTGACTTCTCAGACTAAAATTCCATTATGGAACCCCTCCCTCCACTCCATATATGATGTTTCTCTATTAGAATCTTAACTCATTGAGGGCAGGGACTGTTTCACTTTTGTCTTTGTTTACCCAGTATGTGACACAGAAGGAACAGAGCTTAACAAATACTTATTTGTTCATTCATTCACTCATTCATTATTAACTTGTAATGCTCAGTATTTGCATTAGAAAATATTTCTTTTCCTTAGTAATATTGGGGGAGGTTACTCTCTATGTAAATCACTCCCCAGGCATTCTGAATTGGGGTTAGCAATTTTACAAAGTCACCTCCAAGGGCAAACAGGGACAAGTCTAGAAAATGTATCTATTTCTGCTCACCAGTATTCAAGTGCCGCCGTGTCTACAAAGACAAGGGTATTTCTGAGAGTGTCTGAGACACTGAGGCTGGCTCTGCCACTGGGGAGTTAGCGGCAGACCTTCTGTTAACAAACCTTTGTGATACCAGTGAGAAATTGATATTTGCTGATAGCAGTGTACCAAAATAAAGTTACAAGAGTGCATTAAAAAACCTTTGTAAAGAAGGTTGAAGGCATTACAAAAATGACTAGATATCTCAGGCATTAATATTTGATTCCATATCTTTTAGTTGTATGTGGCATATTTTGATGGAAGAGGCGTGTACAGATATAAATATAAATGGGAGCACTATGGGGGCCAACACCGTCTCTCAGCAAGATTCCCAGCTGGATGGATTTGTTAGGCCTTATAGCCTCACTGACAGAGGCTTTACTAAGGTTGCTCTGTCAAGTAAAGGAATCAAAGAAGGTTTTCCCACACTAGTTGAATGTGTAAGCTCCTATCAGGCAGAAAGCAGCCTCTATACTTCCAGTGTATGAGTTAATGTTCCTTGCAAAGACCAGTTCCTCCACTCATGCCCTTCATCCTATTACTTCTTGTCTCCTCTGGGAGCTTACCATCATTCTCCCACTTCAATTTCTTCATCTCTACTGCCTCCTACTCTATTGTTTACAAGAAGGAAGCAAGGAAGGGAGAGAAGAAAGGAAGGAAAAAAAGGAAGGAGAAAGGAAAGAAGGGACAAAAGAAGGAAGAAAAGGAAGAGATGAAAGAAGGAAGAAAGGGAAGGAGAAAGGAAGGGAAAAGAAGGAAAGAAAGAAAGGAAAGAAGAGAATAAGGAAAGGAAAGAAAAGAAAGGAAAAGAAAAAAGCACTTACTAAATATCTATTATGTGCCAGGTAATATGATAAGTGCTTTACAAATATTTTCTCATTTGATCTTAACAACAAGCCTGTGAGGAAAGTGCTATTACTATCTCCATTTTATAGTAGAGGAAATTGAGACATAGAAATTTAATGATTTTTTCCAGAGTTATACAGCTAGTAAGTATCTGAAGTTTGATTCAAACTCACAGCTTCCTGAGTCCAGGTCCAGGGCTCTATCCATTATACCACTCAGTTGCCATACTAAGGTTGCCCCTGTCCCCTCCCCTCCAAACAAACAGATACAATTCTCATCCCTTGACTCTGTCTTTACCTCAAGCTGTTGATTTACATTTGGCTAGGGATCCTAGAATCATAGATCCAGGGCTGGAAGGAATTTTAGAGACCATTTAGTTCAATCCCCTTGTTTTACAGATGAAGAAACTGGGACCCAAGTAAGCTAAGTCACTTGCTCACAGTCACACAGGCAGCAAACATCAGAAGCAGGATTTTAATGAAGATCTTTTGACTCTGATCAATCAAAAAACCTTTATTAAGTGACTTTTCTGCAACATTGAATAATAATAACTAACATTTATATAGTGCTTTAAGGCTTGCTAAGTACTTCAAAAATATTATTTCATTTTATCCTCATAATAACCCTGGAAGGTATTATTTTCTCCATTTTACAGATGTGGAAACTGAGGCAGATAGAAGTTAAATGACTTTCCTAGGGTCACATAGCTAATAAGTGTCTGAAGCACTTGCATTTGAATTTGGGTCTTCCTGACTCTACTCACTTTTCCATGTTGACTCCCTAGGCCCCTTCTTCTAGATCCTCTTTCCTGGCCTCCAAGTTGTTTTCTTACCTGTATTTTTGCTCCTTCTCAGACTCATGGTCCTCTTTCAACCCCACTAAATACAAGTGTCTCCCAAACCTTTATTTTTCAGACTTTCTTTCATATATTCTTTCTCTAGATGATTTTATTCATCCCCATGATTACAATGATTATCCCAAGCAGATGACTTCCCAATCTATTTACTCACTGACAAAAATAAATGGATTTATGGATAATCAAGACAGAAACCCAGAAGAAGACAAAAATTCTATATCTTCTATAAGCAAAATCTCAAAGAAATGAATAGATTTGTCACAAGATCTACAATAATCTCTGGAAGAAATGAAGCAAGAATTAAACAATGATAATTTAAGTGAAAGGTGAGACATTCCTTCTCCTATTGAACCCTCCCCTGTAACAACCACTCCTACCACCAGAACAACAATAACAACATTTAAGTAAAAACAAAGTACACAATAATCGCATCTGCCAGTGTCTTCAGCATCAATAGTCCCCCATCTCTGCACTGAAAGGAGGAAGGTATTTTTCATCATCTGTTTCTTCAAGGACAAGATCAGTTATTACAATTACTCAGAGTGTGACTGCCCTTTAGTATTGTTGTCATTTATATTATTATAATCATGTTATATATTGTTCTACTGGTTTTGTTTTCTTTGTCATCAGTTGGTGCAAGTGTTCCAATATGTCTTTGAATCTGCATATCTTTTATTTTTTATGGACCAACAAGCCTTTATTACATTCATTTATCATAATTTATTCAGTCATTCTCTAATTGAGGGGCATCCATCTTTTTCCAGGTTTTTTTTTTTTGGTATTGAAAAAGTACTGTTAATGGTATATATCTATATCTAGGTCATATGTATATGTCTACATATATACACATATATACATGTATATATATAGAAAGATCATATATATAATATACACTGATGAATTCCATTGACCTTCTTTGTATATATGTCCAGCAGTGGACCAGATCACTAGCTTAGAAAATATGGACAGTGAGTAATTTCTCTCACATAGCTCCAAATTTAATGCTATTTCAGTTACTAACAAACCACTTCTATTTCATTTTTTTACCCTTCCTTTCTCTTTCAAACAGGCATGCTGTTTTATTTAAAATAGGCCTTTTTCTGGGCAGGAAGGAACTTCATAAGAAATTCTAGGTACAGGATAAATTTCCTCTACTTCACAATTCTGCCTTAGGCAAGGCCAGCTCTAATCTAAGATCTGATTATTTTCAACTGAATCCCTTAAATTCAAAGAATAAAACAAAAAGAAATTAGGAAACAGAAACAAAATATTCAAAAACTTTGCACCTGAGGTTATGAGTCAATCTGTTGGCACAGTTGGCATACACAAGGGCACTGTGATAGAGAAGATTTAGTTGAATGAATGAATATCTGCTGATCCAGAGCCTAGGTTCATACTTAGGACAAGGTGGGATTACATTCAGTAGAATTTTATGTAATTGGTTATTTGGAAATGGTGGGTGGCATTTGCTTTTATTTACTGTGGAAAGAGATGAATTATTACTCCAAGAGCTTAGTAAGCAGCAAAACTGGCCATACTTGAGATGAACAAGGCCCAGAAACTGATATCAGTGGGACACATAGTTAAGAGAGGACAAAGCAACACAAAATAAGCATATTAGGAGGATTGGTATCAAATGTGGCAATGTCTCTGAAGGAGGTCCTAGCATAATGTCATAGGGGGCTACCATAAGTTAACTGGAAAAGTCCAGGTAGATGGACTGAGTGGTATCAACACTCACAGAGACTTGATTTTAAGATCAGGATTCTAGTCTCTGAAATGACTGGGATGGGCTGGTAATATTTCTAAAATAAGATACAAATCCTAGAGGAACTGATAGACAACAACAATAAAAGGAAGAAAGGATATAATAGTGGTAACTAGTGACTCATTATATAGTTCTTTAAGTTTAAAAAAAAACACTTTCCTCATAACAATTCTGAGAGATAGGCAGTACAAATATTATTCATTCCATTTTACAGATGGAGAAACGTAGGCTCAGAAAGCTGAAGTGACTTTCCCAAGGTCACCTAACTATGAAGTATTTTAGCTAAGACTCAAATCCAAATCTCCTGACATCATGTTCTTTGCTACTTCTACTGTATCACAGACTGCAACATCTGACAGTCATTTTAATGATTAAAGGAACAATCTGATTTATGCTGAGTAAAGATAAAGTTAGTGAAAAAGTAGTGCAAAGGCAAGCCTGTAGTTGATGGGGATTAACCATATAACTTTTTATTAAACTAAGGGAATCATTTATTTCACATTGAAAAAAAATGGTGGGGTGGCCAGGTAGCACAGCAAGTAAGAGCACCGGCTCCAGTGTTGAGAAGACCTGGAGATCGAATCCCGGGCTCAGACACCTAGCACCCACCCAGAAACACCTGGCCGTGTAACCTTGAGCAAGTTACTTAACCCCAATTGCTTAGGGGCGGCCAGGTGGCTCAGCGAGTAAGAGTACCGGCTCCAGTTTTGGGACGACCTGGAGATCGAATCCCGTGTAACCTTGAGCAAGTTACTTAACCTTGATTGCTTAAAAAAAAAAAATGGTTAAAATTCACCTCACAGTAAGAACCAAGATTAAATTAAAGCATGTCTTCAGTACTAATTTAATGTATTAATAATATCTGAAATTATAAATGGTCAAGTATTGATACATATTCGTAACATCAGAGTATTAATGTCTAAATTTTCTGCAGGAGAAAGGATTACAGTGTGAAAAGATGGAAGAAGGATAATTGGCCTCTGCCATTTCAGTTCTTTCCATTTTGTAAAACCAGAGGACTACCTTTACATATAGCAAGTCAGATTGCCATCCATCTAAATTGGTCAGTCAGTTGTGGTTTTAAACTGCTAAAGCTGAACAGGATAAATGATAGCCCAACAGGAAATCTGCAAATGTGTCAAAGCAAAACCAAACTTTGATTAAACCACCACCATTTACAATAATAACCATATTTTCATGATAACTCTGCATATCACCTTGACAAATCTCAATCTAATTTATGAGTAATGTAAGTAAACAGTAAAAGAATTGGTTTGATTTTGGCTCTGACTCAAACTAGTTTTGTGAGCCTAGATAAGTCAATAATTAAATAAATAAAGACAATATTTGCATTATTTACCTCACAGCGTTGATCTGAGGAAATCCTTATATGAATAGGAGTTATTTTTATTAGCATTGGTTTTAATTAATTTAAATTTGTTGGTTAATTTCTTCCAAATAATATGCCTGAAATTTGTGGAGATTCTACCAGGCAAATGGAAAGGTCTATTAAGAAAACTTAGGGACTGCTTCCTAGTTAGATTAAATTATCAGGCATGGCAAACATAGAATTTTTTTCTTAAAAAAAAAGTTTTAAATAATGATCACAAAACTTTTAAGAAACAAAGAACAAGGAAGAAGACATATATATATATATATATATGTAACACACACATATACATATATATTTATGTGTATATACATATATACAAACTAATATGTAGAATTTAATATATGCTTTAAAAAATCATGCGGTATGAAATGGAGATTCATGATTTCATAGTGAATTTTCTTTCTGTGTTTTGATTTGTCTATGGAAATGCTCTTTTTTGGCCTTAGTTGAGAATAAAAGTAAAAGACCTTATTTGTTTGCTAGAAGTATTGAAACCCAGGCTCCTCTATCTGGTTTAGTATCTCAGACATTGGATCCCATTTAAGAGAAATTATTCAGAACTTGGGAAGTTAGACTTAGAGCCTGGGAAAGAGGAAAGCCATGTCTTCCTTTGAGACAATAAGGAAAGAGAAAATGTTTTAAGGTAGATGAAAATTTTGAGGAAAAAGGGAATTTGAGGGAGTTCACATTGAATGGCCTTGTTTCAGTAAAGGAAAAGGCAAGGTCATTTGTAGACACCAAGGTGTATCCTTGAGGACTTGAGCATGGAGAAGAGTTGGTTTAGTCACTGGGGAAATTCCACAGTGGGTCAAACAGAGATGGCTAAAAGAATATACACAGTGTTGGAATCCTAGCTCAGGTTAGACTGATAGATTGATTCTACATATATGAGTTAAGCCTCTGAAGGAACTTGAGATAAGTTATAAAAAGGCATCAATTGATTAGGTTACCTGTCATATAAACAAATCTTTATATTTCAGAGTTAGAGAGTTAGAAGGCACTTGGCCAATGACTATATTGTTACAATATTAAGATTTATCTGAGAAATACAAATAAAATAATACTAAAACAGTACTTATCTTGGAGAACTATTGATTTCTTATGAATTTATGTCACTTCGAGCTATCCCTGTGAGGAAGCAAGGAGTCAAGAATTATTATCTACATTTTACAGTGGTGGGTTGAGGGTAAAGTGACTAAATGACTAAGTTAAGATCACAGAGTTACTGAAAGGTCAAATACCCAATTCACCTTGAACTTTTGAATTTGTAACTGATATTCCATGTTAAGGGATGGTATTGTACAGCAGGCTTGGAATTGGGGACCTGTTTTCCATTTAACATTCTGACATTCACTAATGGTGAGACAGTGGCCAAGTCTCTTAAATTCTTTGATTATCAATCTCCCCATCTGTAAAATGGGGGTAACAACATTTGGACTACTTACTCCAAAGCAGTGTTTGTTTTTTTTAAGTATCAAATAAATACGATCTACTATAATTATATTAGGTTGACTTATTCAATGGAAAACTTTTTATTAGGTGATGAGGGTCAATCTGAGACTGCATATGCTATGGGAAAACTCAAATTGACCATGGCCTGGGGACAGGTCAGGAGTTGTGGCTATTCAGCATAGCAATGGGACCCATGGCACTGACCCTTTTGGGCCCTCCTGCCTCACAGATTGATGGCAAACACTGTTCTGACTGATAATAGCTTTTAGTTGTTCTATGTCTAGACACAATCAGTGTTACTGGAAACCTGTCTGTTTTCTTTATTTCATGGCAATTGTACCGCTTTGCTCATGAACTCCAGGCTCCAAGGGGACAGACATATCTTTTCAACTTTAATATTTCACAGAGATGGTGGGTTTTGTTTTATGTCTTAATCATCAGATATATTTGGCCCTATTCTCCGTCTCCTGACACTCCAGCACAACAACTACGTGTGTTGATGGAGCAGACCTATTGGAGGAGCTTTAGAGGCAGCTGCGGAATAACAGAAAATTGTGGATTTGGGCTTGGTGGATTTAGGCCCCCAAGGAGGGCCTAGGTTTGAATCCCAACCTTGCTTTGGGACCCTAGGTAAGTCTCTAATCCTCTGGGATCCAGTGTCCCTATATATAAAGTAAGGAGACTGGATTAGAGGACCTTTGAAGGATCTACCAACTCTAAATCTATGAAGCTATGAAAACATAGGCTTTGTAGCATGGGGGATGGGAAATATCTCTTCAAAAGCATGAAGTCCAAGACACTGGGTGGGGAAGGGATTTAATCCTATGCAGATCCATGCTTTATAGCCTAAACACTGGTAATGGCTTGATGTATGTGGAGACCCCTTGCACCCAGGATCATCATAAGAGGTTACAAAGTTCAGACATTGTACTCTGTTGCAAAAGGATAACGTATTCTCTCTGAAGGGTTTTGGGGGCATGTGCCAAGAGGTTGCTCAGGGAAAGGGTCAGAGTCTAAGGATCAAAAAGAGTGATCAGTTCCCAGTCTGTCAGTCAGAGGCAGCATCCTATAAGATGTCAGATTCAGGAGGCCCAAGCAGGAAATAATAGTGTTAGAGAGCAACAGATCCAAAATGAGGGGTAGTAGGGGTGGAAGTGGGAAAGGAAGTCTTGAGGAACAAGGTCAGGTAAAATTCCAGAGGAAGGTGTGGGGTTTGGGGGAGGGAAGGGGTAATTTCAATTAATGTTGATTTATACAGCAGAATAAATCAGCTCAAGGTAGAGGCATTTTATAATATTGGTATGCAATTGCATGCTCTGCCCCCTTCCCCCCCCCAAACAAAAAACCCCAAACATGGATGGATAGTACAAATCTATGTTTGAAATTCATCTTGGCTCTGTATCATTTTCAATGCAGACTTCCCTTAGGATCTAGTAGATTAGTTTGTAAAACTCATCTTCAGTGGACAAGATGGTATAAAGAATACTGTCAGAGAAGAGAGGATTGGGAAAAGGCTATGTACCCAGGAGTTACAGGCCTAAGGAGGAGAAATCTCTCATTTTTGCTGTTAAGTGTTGAAGATAGAGCTTACTTTGAAACCAGTAGCAAAGACAACCCAGCGGAGGGGAGTTTCCTGCTTGGGAGCTGTCAGTGTGGAATGCTACATTTCATTATACTCTCCTAGCCACCTTCCTTCCCATACATTTGATGCTACAGAAAGTTAAAAGGCTATACATAGCCCCTTCTTGCTATAGTTAGTGGAAAGTTAGTGTAGAAACCGTACATACTGTTTTTTTGGAGTATAATTAGTAGGCATAGAATTAAACAGATTCAGGAAGACCTGAGTTCAAAATGGCCTCCAACAACGACTAGCTGTGGGACTCATGGCAAGTGGTTTAACTTCTCTTAGCCTCAGTTTCTTCATCTGTAAAGTGGGAATAATGGCACCTACCTCACAGGGTTATTGGGAGGATCAAATGAGATAACTCATGCAAAGTGTTTTGCAAACCTTAAAGTGATAAAGGTAAGCTATTGTTATTATTAGTTATTATTGCCATAGTGCAATATAACTGAAGAATGAAAGACATCCATTAAATACCACATGCCAGGGTGATTTTAGAAAAACATGGAAAGACTTGCATGAAATAATGAAGAGGAAATGAGCAGCACCAAGAGAACATTGTATATAGTAAACAGTATTATTGTTTGAAGAGTAACTGTGAATGTCCAAGTGTAGCAGCAACCACACTGGCATCCCCAGGATGGCAGCTAGCACAGGTTCTTAGATCTGCTTTATGAGGAAAGAGAGTTGTTTAAGGGGTCAACAATCTTTTTTTAATTGCATTCACTAGTTCAGGGGAAAAGTCAGCACCCTGACCTTTAGAGAAAATACAAACTGAAAAAGTACAGAGAAAATACAAGCAGAGAAATAAAGACCAACATTCAAGTTCTGACTGCTTGAATCAACTATACACTTTATATTCATCCCTGGATTGAGAAAGCCTTTACATATGAGCAGTTGGGGAGCTCTGGGCATACAGCCACTCAGAATCTTGACCAGGGCATCATAAGAACCTTCTCATAAGCGAGACCCCAAAGCAAAATACCAACTCAGAGCATATATATATGTATGTATATATGTATGTATGTGTGTATATATATATACATATATATGTATGTGTGTGTGTGTGTATAATGTACTTCTCAGAACCAGAAGACATCACAAACCTTCAGACTTGGTGCCTAATTAGAAATTAGTGAAAGGTGTGAAAGCCTTCCTCCAAGCAAGCCTCCCCTAAGAAAGCTTCCCTTAATGAGCTCCACTTGAGGTCTATTAATGGACAGGGAAGACCTTAAATCCTGTTAACATTACACTAAGCTACTCTGAGTAATGTGAATATTCAAATCAACTAAAAGGACCTATAAAGGAAAATGCTATCCACTTCCAGGGAAAGAATTGATATATAGAAGTATGTATGGTACAGTTTCGTGTGTGTGTGTGTGTGTGTGTGAGAAATGTTGGCTTTCTCTAATCTAGGGTTGGGAGGCTGAAAAGGAGTGAGACAGTTTGGAACTCAAAATGTAACAAAAAAGTAAAAATTTTTTAAAAATCCAGTATTTGACCAGAAACATTTCCAAATCAATCAATTAAAAAGTATTTATCATAAACATATTATGTAACATACACTGTACTAAATCCTAGGAATACAGAGACAAAAAAAAATGAAAGACTCCACATCTCAAGGAGCTTTTATTCTATGGAGGAAATGATATATGTATATGTATATATAAATACAAAATATATGTGATGTAAATTCAGAGTAATTGGGGAGAGGGTACCAGCTGCTGGAAAGGACCATTAAGTAGAGATTTATGTAAGGTGCAGATAAAACAGTTCCTGCTCTTAGGGAGCTTACAGTTTAGAAGGGATAGCAGTGCAGATTACAATAATGTACAATAATTCCTGACAAATGCATCCCTATCACAAAATAGGAGCCATGAAGTAAAGGATACACTTGCCTAGAGAAAGGGAGGAATTTGAGACCATGACCAAAAGTTACACATCTGTACCTCTAGGAGAAGAAATCTACTAAAAAAGCGATTGATATGACTATCCAAAATATAGAGACCATCAAAATCCTTGAGCTAAGGATATCACAAACATTTCTTTGTAAGGGTGATCAGGTTTCAGGTTTAAGAAAAATTACATGGGAGTCCAAATGGTCACTTTATTACTCTGAGTTCTGAAGAAACCATGGTCTCCTGCACCAGTGCTTTATTGGGATAGATTGTCTACATAGTGAGGTTATATAATCAGTCAGGAGGAAGGAACCACAAGAGGTTATTAAGCTCATGACCTTTCTTCTGGGCAAGACTCTATACAAGGTAGTCCAGACAAATGACTGTCAACTTCTATTCCCAAAGATCTTCAAGGAAGTAGGTTCCATAATCACTCCTCTTTTCTCTTCAAATATAGTAAACTGGTGACATAACCTGGTCCAGTTATGGAGATGTGATCAGATTATATTGCTCTATAATTGCAGTAAAAATGTATAGTTAGTAGTACCTGACCTCCAGTGGAAAAAGTTACAAGTGTGAGCCAATGACTTAATGGACAGAGAAATGATTGGAATTGATCCTTAGACTAAACAATGGTGTCCATTCACACTGTTCTTATTTTTCAATTAATTTTGTTTTATGAATGAGGTACAAGGATAAGTTCACAAGGGGATGGAGGATAAAGATAATATAAGGAGAGGGGTATGGGAACCCAAGTTGAGGTTAGGGAACACTCTGACATGGACATCGCAAGATGCATTCCCCGAAGTCCTACCTACTAAGTTGGAGATAGGTAACAATCTACCTTGAGGGAAGGAGGGAAATCACTGATCTTTCATGTATTTTATTCTTTAAGAAATTTGTTTTAGACGGGCATGCCAGAACAAGAAGTATGAAGTGAGACAGATGTTTCTCCCCCAAATGCGGGAGGGATGGAATGTTACCAGGCCAAAACCAAAAGAAGCTTTAACTTTGGGACTTAAAGAGGAAAGTCTTTGAGATTTCACAGATACAGGAAGAACTTTCTCAGGTTGTTGCCTGAGGGGGTCAGGTCAAGGGATTCTGAAAATGATAGGGCCATAACTAGGGTTTAGCAACCTGAGTTTTGTCCCAGTGAGAGGGGATTGAAAACATTTCTATTAAAGTCAAGCCAGCAAGCATTTATGAAGCACTTATTAATGTGCCAGTGTCTGTGTCAAGTGCTGGGGATACAAAGAAAGGTAAAAATAGCTCCCACCTTCAAGAAACTCATTCTCTTTGGGGAGACAACATGCATATAGATATGTACAAGATGAAGTGGAGGTAATGTCAGAGGGAAGACTAGCTTTACGGGGGACTGAGAAAGGTTGCTTGCAATAGGTGGAATTTTAATTGAAGAAAGACAGGAATGGAGACAAGGAAGGAGATTATTCCAGGCATGGTAGACAGCCAAAGAAAATGCAGGGTCTGGAGGTGGAATGTCTTGTTACAGGAACAGCTAGGTGACCAGAGTATTCCAGTCGAAATCTAGCAGCCTGCCAGACAAATATGGCATATAAGGAACTGCAAGAAATACCACATTGTATGCTTTGTGCAGGGGAATGCAGTATAAAAAGAATGGAAAAATAGAAAGTGGCCAGGTTTCAAAGAGTTGTAAATGCCAAACAAAAATTTGATCCTGGAGGCAATAGGAAGCCATTGGAGTTAATCAAGTGGATGTGATGGTGATACACTCATATCTATGCTTTAGAAAAATTACTTTGGCAGCTGAATATAGGATGGGAGTGGGGAGAGGATTGAGGTTGGGAGAACAAAAGGAAGCTATTCCAGTAGCCTGGGCAAGAAATGATGAGGATCTGAAATAGGATATTGGCTGTGGGAGTGGAAAGAAAGGGATGATTTTAATTTTTTTTATGGAAGAAATGACAAGATTTGGCAATGGATTGGCTATATGGGGTGAGTGATAGAGAGTAGTTGAGGAAGTGTGGTTATTAGCCTGTTGACTGAAAGGATGGTAGTACCTTAGCAGTAATGAGGAAATTTAGAAGATTTTGGTGGGGGGGCAGGGATGATAACGAACTGTTTTGGGCATATTCAACTTGAGATGATTATGGGATACCCAATCTGAGATATCCAAAAGGAAGATGGTGATGGAGGATTGTAGTTTAAGAGAAATACTAGAGCTGGGTATATAGAGCTGGGAGTCGTCTACATAGGTATGGTAATTGGACCCATAGGAATTGATGAGATGACCAGTTGAGATATTATAAAGGGAAAAGAGAGGAAGACCTAGGACAGAGCCTTGGGGCCTGCCCAGGGTTAATGGTTATGAAACCAGAAAAGGATACCAAGAAGGACAGATCAGACATATAGGAGAAGAACCAGGAGAGAGCATTCCAGAGGAGCTGGTGCTGCAGAGATATTGACAAATTAGGATTTAGAGAAGGTTATCAGATTTAGCAATTATGAAATTATTGCCAATATTGAAAGAGCAGTTTCAATTGAATGATAAGGTTGGAAGTCATACTGCAGAGGATTTAAATATGAAATGAAAATAGAGAAAATGGAGGTATTTTGTGAAGATGGATTTTTCAAGGAGTTTAGTTGTGGAGAGAAGAATTATAGGATAATTAGCAGGTAGTGCTTATATCAAATGAGGTTTTTTTTTTTTTAAGACTGGGTGAGAGAAATAGGTGTGTTTGTAGATACCAAAGAAAAAGCCAGTAGATGAAATAGAGAAGAAAAGATAGTGTGAAGATACTGTGGGACAAGGGGAAAGTGGAGAATCTGCAGGAAAAGATGGGATCCAAGATTTAGCGTTGGCAAGGAAGAGTCACCTAATCATTTGAGAGCAGAGTGAACGAGGAGATGAGGGACAGGGGCCTGAGTGATGAGAGGTGAGGAAGAGGGTGGAAGAGTACATTTTGCTAGGTATTGAAGGTACCCACAAAGTGAAACAATCCCTGCCCCAAAAGGAATTTACATTCTACTGGGGAGATACAATGTATCCACAAATTATTATTTGTTCTTCCTTTTCAAAGGGGACCCATAACATCATGATATCTTCATTAGTGCATGAATTGGATTTAAGTGAGGCAGAGTTGCACAAAGTTACCAGCCTCACTCTCTCTTCCAGAGTCATACAAGTCCAGTGGCAGGACAAATACCAAGATGCCTAAAGATGGCCCAGGATTCAGTGGAGGACCTTGGCATCTCTGATGTCTGACCAAGCTCTAAGTGTTCCACAGCACCAGCTTCAGCTGCTTTCATGGCCTTTGGAGAACAAACTGTTCTCATCTATCCATTCTACTGGGGGAAGCACAACCTCCTAATCCACCTTATGGTTTGAGGCGTATTGATTACCCTCAACCTGGTTTAGCCCCTCTGCTGGAATGGTTTTTTACCAAGGTGTGGTTGTCCCTGAAGAGGGCTTGGTAAGCCATCATGCCTGAGATGGTAGTTCTCCCTGCATACCCCATGCACTCCTGTTCTAAATTAATTAAGTCTAGTTAATTAATTAAATTTAATCTAGTTAATTAATTAAAAAAAGAAATACAAAGTTGGAAGGGAGGAAGGAAAGAAGGAAGGAAGGAAGGAAGGAAGGAAGGAAGGAAGGAAGGAAGGAAGGAAGGAAGGAAGAAGCATTTATTGTGTTAGGCACTATGCTAAGCACTATAATCATAACTATTATTATTATTTTTGTAGCTATTAGTGGGCAGCTAGGTTGCATAGTTGATAGAATGCTGGGGCTGGGGTCAAGAAGACTCTTCTTCCTGGGTTCAAATCCATTCTCAGATACTAGCTGTGTGATCCTGGGCAAGTCACTTAACCCTGTTTGCCTCAGTTTCCTCATCTATAAAATGAGTTGGAGAAGGAAATGGCAAACCATTCCAGTGTCTTTTCCAAGAAAACCCCAAATGGGGTCATGGAGTCAGACACAACTGAAATAACTGAACAAATTATCAGTGGGGCACTAACAACTGGGAGGGGGGTGGGAAATCAGGTAAGTACTTTTAAAGGATATAGAACTTGAGATTTTTGCCTTGAACAACAGGTCACGGAGTCCAAGAAAATGCTGAGGAAGGAGTGAGTGTATTCCAGGCACAGGAAACAGTCTGTGTAAAAAGTGAGATGGAAGAAGGAAAATAAGCATTTATTAAACACTTACTATGTGCCAGGCATTTTACTAATATTATTTCATCCTCAACAGCCCTAGAGGGCATCCCCATTTTACAGTTAAGGAAACTGAGCCAGATGGAGGTTAAGTGACTTGCCAATAGTCATACAGCTAGTACAGGTCTGAGGCTGAATTTGAACTCAGATCTTCTTGACTCCAGGCCCAGTGCTTTATCCATTGTGCCACCTTGCTGCCTCTAGAGGGGAGATGGAATGTTGACTACAGGAAATCGAAGCTAAGTCTGTTTGGATATAATGCTAAGTGGGTGGGAGGGGAGTGATATGTAACCAGATGGAAAGGTAAGGTAGAGCTAGACTGTGAGGGGTTTTAAATAACAACCAGAGAGATTTTTATGTCATACTAGAGGTGACAGTGAGTGACTTCAGCTTCTTGAGCAGGGGAGTGGCAATGTCAGATATATGCTTTAGGAATATCACTAAAAAAAAATAAGAATATCACTCTCACAGATGTATGGAGGACAGATTGGAGTGAGGGAGAGAGTGGGCACAGGGGGATCAGTTAGGATGTAATTGTAATAAACCAGACGAGAGGTTATGAAAGCCTGAACTAGGGTCACTGTGGTGTGATTGGAGAGAAGGCCCATATGTGCTATTCTCAGATCACCAATTTTCAAAACCTCACTATTGAGGAAGTTTTTCCTTCTGTCTAGTTTGCTTTCTTTCTGCTACAAAACTAATATTATTTTGTCTTGTATTCTTTTCTATTGAGCGAGTACAGGTATATATCATTCTCCATATTAATAATCCTTTATATTTCTGGAGACTGTTATTGTCTCATCCCTTAGCCTTTTCTCCTTCAAGCTAAATAATTCCAATTTCCCTAACCATTCCTCAGAAATCCTGTTTATCAAACACTTAATTATAATCATTGCCCTTCTCTTGAGTGTTTCCAAAGTCTCCACGTTTCTCTGAAGCTAGTGTTTCAAGCAGCACTGTGATAGGTGCATAATCAACCTTTTATGGAATTTTCATACAATTCTTCTTTACAGAGTTATCAATCATGGCATGGTACGTGGGCATATTGGAGATTTTACAATCCTGCCTGTGAAACTAGCTAGATCAAAATATTTTTCAGACATTTTCTCATGTGGAATTTAATTCTGGTTATGAGGTATGAAGTAATACCAACTATTGCAGTCTGACAAGAGCTATAAGTAGTTTGGATGATAGAACTTTTGTGCCTGTGTACTGGATTTAGAAAGTGACAAATTTAAAAGCTGCTGACAGCATTTGCAGTCCTTTAGGAGTTTTAGAGACAAATCAACAAGAATAATTAGTTAAAACAGGAAACTTTAGATAACAGACTACAGTGAGCCTCCCCCTGCCCCCGGCCTTTCTAAAACCTATCTAGGATGGCCAGCTAGCAGAAAGACCTGCCACCCACCCTCCTCTCTAACTCCCCTGCTCTCCCTTGGATAAGAGTCAACAACTCAATTCCTTCTGATGACATGAGGACCACTAGTCCTCCCCATCTGTATTACCATTTCCTCATAAAATCCTTATCATCTGCCTTACCTCTATGTTCTTACAGTCCCTCCACCTTGTCATCAGATTTACTTATGTAACCTAAGGACCCCCTGGACCTTGACATCTATAGCACAGATGAATCCTTAGGACTTTGGGACCTTCCTATCTGACCTTCAGCTGAACTTTCTATAAATGTTGTCTCCTCCAATTAGAATATGAGCTCCTGGAGAGCAGCAACTATCTCCCTTTTCCTATCTGAGTCCCCAGAGCTTAGCCCAGCATTTGGTACATGTAAGTGTGTAATAAATACTCTTTCATTCATTCTACCTTAACCTATTCCCCTTGTGACATGATGGCCTCTCTAGGAATAGCCTCATGATGGTATACTAAAATGCACCTGCTGCTCATCTGTTTGCCCAAGATCTGGTTTATCATACTTGTGGTAAGCACAGAAATGTCCAGTTACAATTCTGTAGTCTGCAAGTGGCAGCTTTTAAATTTTATGAGCCCCACTAGTATGTATTGGGAGTCCAGAGACCATGGTTCTAGTCTTCCCTTCACTGATTGCTAGCATAGTATTCATTGGCAAATCATTTAACTACTTTTGGTCTCAGTTGTTCAATTTATAAAATGAAGATAATTATACCTTACCAGTCTGTATGTGGGCGTGTTGACCAGATTGAATAATTTAAGTACCTTCCATTTCTTAGATAGATGACTCTGGGTTTTGGGTTTTTTGTTTTTTGATTTTTTTTTTGGAGGGAGGAAGGCAGGGGTCAAGTGATTTGCCCAAGGTCACATGGCTAGTAAGTGTTAAGTGTCTGAAGCCGGATTTGAACTCAGGACTTCCTGACTCTAGGGCCGGTGCTCTATTCACTGCACCACCTACTGCCTCGATGACTCTAATTCTAAAGCTCTTTAATGAGTCTTTCCTGCTGGGATATTGTAAGAAAGAAAGGAGGCCAGAAACTGTGAAAAAACCTCCAAGTAGGCATGTTACATTGACCTTTTCAAATCTGAGACTTGCTCCAATTTTAGCATCATGGTGGAACAAAGTTCACTTCCCTTCCTCAACTCTTACCACCTCACTCCATCCCCTTTAGCTTGACCTTGGACGCCTTCATTATCTGGTGCAGGAAGGACTTTTATTCAGCAGCTGCATGCCAGCTGAAATACTGGCAAGTCATGGATGGGTTTCAGAAAACTTAGCCAGTCACACTTTTTGCCTGTAGGTTAAACTCCAACATAAAGTGACAAGCAATACTGGTCTGACCTTTCTGAGACACACATTTTCTTTCCTTCCACCTGTACCCATAACAATTTCTTTTCATCAGTGATGAGATTCAAGTCAGGAGTCATTTTAAGTTCAGTAATGAGAGAGTATTTTGTGTATTTGAAGCTTGGTCCAGTTCCCATGATTTTCTCAGGTTAGGTTCTTCTTTACTGAGACTTCAACACTTTGATGGGGATAAATTCCATTCAACCAACATTTTTTAAGTGCTTGCTATATGTAAGGCAGTGATTTAGATGCTAGGGATATAAAGATGGATGAACCAACCCTTGTTCTCAAGGGGCTTATATTCTACTAGAGGCATAAAAAAATAGGTACAAGAAAGAAAATAAGAAGTATATAGAACGTAGTACAAAGTAATTGCAAGAGTGAGAACATTTTTTAAAATGTGGAAAAAAAGAAGGGAAGAGAGAATTTGCATGGAAAGAGAAGCCCATTTTTCATACTCTCATACAGAGACAGGGTCAATGTTGTTAGGGAGGGTTCACTACTATTCCCATAACCTTTTAGAATTATTTTCTTAATAATAACTGGAAGGTAGGGGAGCAGGAAAGGCCTTATCATGTAGGAATTGGCAGCTAAGCTGTGCTGAAGGAAGCTAGGCATTTGGGGAAGCAGGGATAGACTTCAATGTGGGACCTCCCTCCCTTCTAACAATTTGGCTTATAGCCCATCTATGCATTCCTTTTCTGTAGGACTTTTGATCATGTCATCCATAAATTTTGTTACAAGGGGTCCATCCAACATGCTTGGAGCTTCCTTAGATTTCTTGGTGTATACTCACTCTGATGACATGGTGGGCCCATCTTGATTTTGGTCATATATCTCTCTGTTGATAGCCTTTATGGCATAATTATTATGAATCATTAAGAAGGCACAATTTTTTGGAGGGGTTTTCCTTAGCTCCTGAAGTCAGTCAATCAACATATACTTGGTCAGCACTTACTTTACTAAGCTCTGGGAATAAAAAGAAAGTAAAAAACCCTGTTTATGCCCTCAAGGAGCTCACAGTCTAATGGGAGGGGGGAAGACATCATAAGAAAAACTGTGTACATATAAGATATTTACAATCTAAATGGTAAATGGGGGGCAACTAGGTGGTGCAGTGAATAGAGCACTGGCCCTGGAGTCAGGAAGACCTGAGTTTAAATCTGACCTCAGACACTTAACACAAAAAAACTAGCCATGTGACCTTGGGTAAGTCACTTAACCCAAATTGCCCTAAAAAAAGGTAAATGGTAAATGGGAAGTAATCTCAGACAGAAGGTATTAGTTGTGGGGAATTTGAGATGGTAAAATAATTTATTCCAAAATTTTTAAGAATTGTTTTTTATTTTCTCCACATCCTTCTTCCTTTAATTTTCCACTTATTAAAGCACACTAAAGCAGAAAACTTATTTTTGTTCAGTTGTTTTCAGTCATGTCCGACTCTTAATGACCCCCATTTAGGGTTTTCTTGGCAAAGATACTGGAGTGGTTTGCCATTTCCTTCTCTAGCTCACTTTACAGATGAAGAACTGAGGCAAACAAGGTTATGTGACTTGCCCAAGGTCACACAGTTAATAACTGAGGCTAGATTTGAATTCAGGAAGACAAGTCTTCCTGACTCCAAGCCCAGTGCTCTATCTACTATACCACCTAGCTGCCCAGAAAAGCCTGTTAGGAAATCAAAAAGGAAAAAAAAAAGATGCACAAGGAGCATCTGACTCTAATGTATTCAATGTAATGTATTCATTTAAAATGGAAGCCTGAGGGTTGGGCTAAATAAATGAGATGGTCAGTAGATACTCTGTTTTCCAACACTAATACATTTAGGGATTGGTATATTGTACAAGAAGACATTTTCTGGGTTTTGGAGCACTCAGGCCTGGGAACCTCAGTGCTGCCATATTGGTATTCATCTTATCTTCTGTAACTGAATTTGAAAGTCAAATAAGATGCTCCTTCATAAAATCTGACATAGTTTAGTTTTGAAATAGCTGGGCTGGAGGTCCTGGGGGATAGGAGTAAAACTTTTAAATAAAGAATTATCTCTGAAAGAAGTAGAGGGATGTGGACAAGCAAATATCTGGCTCCAGTAGTAGACCTGAAAGTAGACTCTCAGACCTGATCTCAGTGTGATTTATAATAAGATTTTCAAGGTCTCAGGGGGATGAAAGTAGATGGGGTGATGTGTGGGTAGTGAAGAGGAGCAGATATTGCTGTTTAGATCCAGGGTAGAGATTGTTATCTATAAGAGGGAACCATGCAGGGGAAATAAATGGGTACATGAAGGTTCAGGGCACATGGGGTTACAGAATTGTAGAATTCTAGATGTGGAAAAATTCTTAGATACTAGCTTGAACTCTTACTATGTGACTTTGGGCAATTCACTTAACCTGTCTGAGCCTCAATTCCTCATCTGTAAAATAAGGTGGCTGGCTTAGAGGACTCCTAGGGTCTCTTTCTGGCTATAAATCTATGAAAGAAGAAAGGAAAGGAGCAAGTATTTATTAAGGGCCTACTGTGTGCAAGGCATTGTGCTTAATACAAATATTAGCTCATTTGACTCTTACAACAACCCTGGGAGGTAGGTGCTATCATAATTCCCCTTTCATAGTTGAGGAAACTGATAGAGACTGAGTGATTTATCCAGCATTGTCCGAGATACTGTGCCTAAGCACCTTCATTTTGCAAATAAGGAAACTGAGGTCCAATGAGAGATTGAGTCTTAGGCATTTGGAAAGATGCATGTCTGGGGAGTAGGAGAGATAGCTGAGAAAAAAGATGCCAAGTTGGTAAAAGGACTGGTTAAAAATAGAAGTTTGTATTTACCTTATGATACAGGAGAAAGAACACTGGTTCTGAAATTTGAAGACTTGAGTTCAAATCATACCTCTGATACTGATTACCTATGTGTCCTTTGGTGAGTAACTTAAAATCATTGGGTCTCAGTTTCCTCATCTGTCAAATGAGGGGGTTTACCTATCTAGATAGCCTCTGAGGTCCCTTCCAGTTCTAAGCTTTTATTCCCTAGGCAGAAAATACTTTAAAATATCCCTCAAAATAACACTTGGGGTGGCTAGGTGGCACAGTGAATAAAGCACCGGCCCTGGTCAGGAGGACCTGAGTTCAAATCCCCCTTCAGACACTTAACACTTACTAGCCTTGTGACCTTGGGCAAGTCACTTAACCCTGATTGCCCCTCCAAAAAAAAAAAAGCAAAATAATAACACTTGAAAAAAATACAAATATTTTTTGAACACTGGGTCATAATTTTGTTAATCCTGTTTTATGATTGTGTCATATAGTGGGCTATTTGATTTTGTTTTCTTTAGTTGGGCATCTCCAGGAAAGTCTTATTGGCCCACCAGATTGTGCCTCTCTAATGGCAGCTTTCTAAAATGTAGCCAAGGCTGATGAGGAAGGAAATAACCTCTACAGAGTGAGTCTGGGAAACTCAAATGTAGTTCATGACAACTAGCTCAAATTCAAATCTTTTGCATTTTGGCCATGACTAGTTCAAACAAGTCAGGTGCAGTTGTGGTCCAAAGATGGACAATAGGCCTGAGATTTTTATGTGTCCAAAATACTTAGGAACTTTTAATTCCCCAAATAAACCTTGAATAAAATTCCTGCTTTGTAAAAAGCGCCTGCAGTGAGACTTTGTAGGGTTGTTGATAGGCTTTTTTTTTTAAGCTGTCATTTAGGAGTGTAGAATAGAGACAGCTAAAGAAGTCCATAGATAGAAGTCCTGGGCTAATAGGTAAGAAGACCTGAGTTCAAATCCTTCCTCAAACATTGCTATCTATGGGGGGGGAGCCAAGATGGCAGAGTAGAAGCACGACCCTCCCACGGCTCTGGCTTCCACCTCCCCAATCCATGTAAAAAGGGGACTCTAAACAAACTTTGGAGCTGCAGAACCCACAAAATGACACAGAGAAGCTAACCTCCCGCTGAGAACAGGCCAGCAGGAATCGGCCAGCGCAATGCTCTGGGAGCCGAGCCCAGCACCACGCTGAGGCTTTAGCCCCAGGGCGGGCCTGACCAGCCGCCAGCCAGAGGTACTCCAGATCAGCAGCAGCTGTGGCCGTTTCCAGATTTATCAATACACAGATGCGAAGGACAAGGTGAGAGGCCAGTGCAGTCTGGACTTTGGGACCCAGGAAGTGGGAGTGCGTGGCTTTTACCCCCTGGAGCAAGAAGCCGCTGAGACACCAGCACAGCCTGCCAGCACCACATGGCGGCTTCAGCTCCTGGCCTGCAGAGTGTAGGGGGACCAAGCACCAGTCTGAGGGGTAATCGCTCTTGCTTTAACCTGCTTGGATCTGGATTTCAGTCTAGGGTGGAGGTCCTGGGGTGTGTGTCCAGCTTGCCAGAGCGTGTGGAGACCTCAGAGAGGGCACCCATCTAATACCTCCGGCAGCTGAGAAAACCCCAGCGTTTGGGACGAAAACTCCCCTGTCTGGTGGCAGAGTCCTACTGTGGCAAAAAGCCCAAAAGTCAAATCATTGAGTGGCAAAATGAGCAGGCAAAGGAAACAAAGCAGACAGAAGAGTCCAACATTACACTCCTATTTTGGGGATAAGAAGGAGCAAGGCATGGAACAGGAGGAAATCAGTGAAGTCAGAACTCTTGCACCAAAAGCTTCAAAGGAAAATACAAGCTGGTTACAGGCCATAGAGGACCTTAAGAAGCAGATAAGAGAAGTGGAGGAAAAATTGGGAAGAGAAATGAGAACAATGCAAGAAAATTATGAAATGAGAGTCAACAGCCTGACTGAAGAAAATAATACCTTAAAAAACAGACTGACTCAAATGGCAAAGGAGGCTCAAAAAGGCAATGAGGAGAAGAATGCCTTAAAAAGTCGAATTTGCCAGATGGAAAAAGAATCTCAAAAGCTCACTGAGGAGAATCATTGCTTCAGAATTAGATTGGAGCAAATGGAAGCTAATGACTTTATGAGAAATCAAGATGCTGTTAAACAGATCCAAACAAATGAAAGAATAGAAGGCAATGTGAAATATCTCATGGGAAAAACCACTGACCTGGAAAATAGATCCAAGAGAGATAATTTAAAAATTATTGGACTGCCTGAGAGCCATGACCAAAGTAAGAGCCTGGAAAGCATCCTCCAGGAATTTCTCAAAGAAAACTGCCCTGATGTTTTAGAACGAGAGGGCAAAATAGAGGTTGAAAGAATCCACCGATCACCTCCTGAAAAAGATCCCAAAAAGAAAACTCCTAGGAATATTATAGCCAGGTTCCGGAATTCCCAGATTAAGGAGAGAATATTACAAGCAGCCAGGAAGAAACAATTTGAATATTGTGGGAACACAATCAGGATAACCCAGGATCTGGCAGCTTCTATACTGAGGGATCGAAGGGCCTGGAATGTGATATTCTGGAGGTCAAGGGAGCTGGGATTAAAACCAAGAGTCACCTACCCAGCAAAACTGAGTATCATGTTTCAGGGGAAAATATGGTCATTCAGTGGAATACAGGACTTTCAAGCATTCTTGCTGAAAAAACCAGAGTTGAATAGAAAATTTGACATTCAGATACAAGAAGCAAGAGAAGCATGAGAAGGTAAACAGGGAAAAGAAATCATAAGGAACTTATCAAAGTTGAACTATTTTTTTGTTTAAAGCAATCGGAGTTGAGTGGCTTGCTCGGGGTTACACGGCCAGTTGTTGTTTCTGGGTGCAGTGCTGGGTGTCTGGGCCCGGATTTGATCTGGGTCGTCCCGGCACTGGGGCCGGTGCTCTTGCTTGCTGAGCCACCTGGCCAAAGTTGAACTATTAACATTCCTACATGGAAAAACAATAATTGTAACTTATGAAACTTTTCTCAGTAGTTGAAGGGATTAGAAATATATATATATATATATATGTCTTTATATGAGGGTATGCGGGCATATGAATACATATGTGAATGTGTGTATATACGTTTACAGGTATACATAGATAGAGGGCACGGGACCAATTTAACAGGAAGGGATGATACTTAAAAGGTGAAATTAAGAGGTGAGAGGAATATAATGAGAGGAGATGGGGAGAGACAAAGTGGGGCAAACTATCTCATACAGAAGAGGCAAGGGAAAATGGTTACAATGGAGGGGAAGAATAGGAAGGCAAAAGGGAATGGGTCAACCTTATTCCTATTGAATCTGGCTTGAGGACGGAGGGAAATACACACTAAATAGGGGATCTCACCCTCCAGGAGAATAGGGGGGGGAAGGGGATGTGAGGGGGGATGATGGAAGGGAGGGTGGGCTGTGGGGGAGGGAAGTTGGAAGCACCCACTTTTGAAAAGGGACAGGATCAAAGTAGAGAATAGAACAAGTGGGAGGTGGGATAGGAGGGAGGGAAATATAGTCAGTCTTTTACAATACATCAACTATGTTATTGTTTTGCATTAGCCGCACATGTACAACCTATGCTGAACTGCTTGTCTCCCCAGTGGGGGTGGGTGGCGGGGGGGGGGGAAGGGAAAGAATCTGGAATTGAAAGTTTTAAAATCAAATATTCAAATATATATATGTGTGTGTATATATATATATATATACTATTATTAATACCATCTTACATGTTATTAAGAAAAAAAAAGATACACAGGCACTGAGGCATAGAGATCCACTGGAAAAGTTGAAACGGGTATGGGAGAAAATATGGGAGAGAGCAGATTGGAGGTGGGGATATCCTGTGGGACTGCTGTTTTGGGGGGATGAGTGGGGGAAAAACGGGGAGAAAATTTGTAACTCAAAATCTGGCGGAAATGAATGATGTAAATTAGAAGTTAATAAAGCATTAAAAAAAAACATTGCTATCTGTGTGATTCTGGGTAAGTCAATTAACCTTTGTTAGTCTCATTTTCTACATTTGTATAATGGGGATAATAATTATACTTATCCCAGAGAGTCGTTGAGAGCATCAAATGAGATAACATATGCAAACCACTCTGTAAAACTTAGCTTTATAAATGCTATTGTTATTGGTATTATTGTTATTATTATTTTGTGCCACCAAGGTAGTGAACTAGATAGACTGTTGGGCCTGGAGTCAGGAAGACCTGATTCACATTCAGCCTCAGACACTTACTGACTAGGTGACCTTGGGCAAGTCAGCTGCCTCATCTGTAAAATGAGCTGGAAAAAGAAATGGCAAACCACTTAAGTATCTTTGCCAAGAAAACCCCAAATTGGGTCACAAAGAGTCTAATGTGACTGGAATAACTCCAGAAGGACTACCCTTCAGCAAGAAGCCGCTGACTCCTCAATAATACTACAAGGAGCTGTTGAATAACCTCTTACATCTCTTTTCAGAATAAGCATTTTTAGAAGACAGGCAAAGGCTGAAACACAGAGGAATGGAATATCTGGGTGATGTAGTGGGCACCTGGCTTTGGGTTCATATTGTGAGCATGATTTACCTATCATAATTTCATCAGAGATTGAATTTGCAGCTGTATTATTGTTTTTTAGGCTCTATTAAAACAGAATTCTGTCGATGTTTCTGAACTTGTATGCTTTGTGGAGAAGTATGTCCGAGAAGCAGGCACAGGGCCACAATAGATTCAGAATCAGAGGATCTTGGCCTGAACCCTAACTCCATGACTTACTGCTTGTATGGTCTTGGACAAGTAACTTAATCTCTCTGGGCCTCAGTTGTTTTATATGTAAAATGAGGAAACCGGACCTGATGATGTCTCTAAGGTCCCTTCCACTTTGAAATCTGTGATCTTATGAATCTCTGTGAAGGAGGTTGATATGGTGGGAGGCAGAATAGGAAGTCAGGGCAAGAAGGACCCAGCCAAGTCATTTAGCAATCACTGAGTAGTTACACAGTAATTATTACTTTTCACTTTTATACAAGATGCAGTAGCTAGAATGCTGAACCTGGAATCAGGAAGACTTGAGTTCAAATCCAACCTCATTTACTAGCTATTTGATCCTGGGCAAATTACTTAACCTCTGTGAGCCTCAGTTTCCTCAATTGTAAAATAGGAATGATAATAGCACCTATCTCCCAGGGTTGTTCTGAGGATCAAATGGGATAATAATTGTAAAGCAATTAATACAGTGTCCAGCACATAGTAAGGACCATATGAATATAGGCTGTTATTTCTATACAAATGAGGGGCATGTGTGCAGGGGATGGAAGGATTATGGGGAAAGAAAAGGAGGGGGAGCAAAACATGAAGCCATACATAATAATGTAAAGCACATTTCCTGGCCTTGACCACTTAGTTCTTTCCCTTGGGAAATTTTTACTGGTATTTTGCCTTACTGTGGATCTTTGCACTTCCTGTTATGAACTGGTTAAGAAGATAATTATAACAGGGTTATGGGAAATAGTAATGAAATCCACCATACTACATAGATCCTGCTTCTCTTATTCAGGAGGGGCCAGAAAACCAGCCTTTTCTCTGCCTCTGTACAGATTCTTGCTCTTCCCTTTATTTTTTAATGTAGACCTAAATGCTTTTTTTTTTTTTTTAATAAAACGATTTCCAGTTCTAACTCCCTAAGAAAAGATGGAGCCGCATCATGGTCGCTGAAGACAACGTGAGGTGCATTGGAAAATGTAAATACCCAATAAGCTGTTCTGTGGCCAGCCTTTGACTGTGGCTTGAAGTAGAGATTGTACTGCTTCTGTGAGGAGGCACATTTAGGTACTTGTGCTCTCAAGGTTTCTAGTAAAGTCATAGAAGCAACAATCTTCCCATTGATTGAATTTTAACCTAATTTAATTTAATTTCCTTGGCAATCACAGATGGTGTCATCTAGGAGCCAGAGGCTAAAAAGGGGGCACTCTACAAACTGAACGAAAACTTATTATGTTATATTAAGTGGCAGAGGCAAACGGTAGCAAAAAATGTTACTATAAATGATAGTGTGAATGCTGTGTATGTGTCCTTAGTGTGGTATATGCATGTTCATTTTTTCATTCAGCAAACATTTCTTGTGCTCTAATCTCGTGCAGAGCACAGTGTTGGGTGCTAAAGTAAAAAAAAAAAAAAGGAACAAACATTGTCCTGGGCCTTCAGGGAGCTTATAATGTATTAGAGAGACAAACCAAGTATACTAATAACTGAAATACAAAATTAATATAACTACATAAAATGATTGGTGTCTGTCACTTAATTGGTGACTAAGTCTTCCATGTCCAAATGTACCATAGTAAACTGGTGAAGATTATCATATACATTGTCAGAGATTGCCATTACTTCGGTTATTTTTCTGTTGTTGCTGAAGAAACATAATTTTAACAATACATATGTATATAGTTTAAATTTTTATTTTGTGAAATATTTTCTAATTATATTTTAAAAAATTAACATTGATTTAAAAAAATAAGTTCCAAATTAGCTTCTTCCCTGCTACTCCTTGAGAAGGCAAGTAAAACATGATTCTTTATTAGCCGTATTGCAAAAGAATACAAGCAAAAAAAACCCAAAGAAAAATAAAGTGAAAAAAATAGAGAAGTATAATCTTTTGAGTGAAAGGTATATATTGAGAAACAACTGGTACAAAAAGACAGGAGGGAGGTAAGTATTTATTTATTACTATATGCCAGGCACTTTACAAATATTACTTCATTTAATCCTTACAACAATTCTGGGAAACTATTATCACCTCCATTTTACAGATGAGGAAACTGAGACTGACAGCGGTTATATGGCTCACCCTGGCTCACAGAGCTAGTAAATGTCTAAGGTTAGATTTGAACTTAGGTCTTCCTGATGTGAATTTCAGTGCTCTATCTACTAAACAACCTAGCTGCCTCTAGGAATCAATTTTTAAAAAGAGATATCACCAAAATCTTTTAAAGTTTACCATTACAGGTTACCTTTTCAGATGCCAAGAAAGGAAATACTAGAAAGATTCAGTTAGGAAAATAGTATGACAGATTTAAAAGCACATTATTAGTATATCTAGTTTATTTGTTCAACAGCAGTCACAGTTTTTCTGCTACTAATGCAAGTGTGTCTCCAACACTTCAAAAACCAAAAATTTGTTTCCTTAATCATATCCTGACTTTACATCCTTTTCTTAAAGGCAACAAACCAGCATGACCTTACACTAGTATGAATTCCCCTTAAAAATCAGTCTTTCTTCAGCTTGATCTTATTAATACATCCTATGCCCTTTAGCTGCATCTTTTAACCATACTTAGTACTTATTTTCAGTTTATATTATGGTTATAAGCTATTTGACTTATGTCCAACACTTAATCCTATTTCTTTGAGGGCAGGGATTGTATTTGATTTCATCTTTGTATACTCAGAGCCTAGCACTGTGCTCAGCCCATATAAGGATGTGCTTAACTCATATTTAATCAACCAATCAAGGAGCATGTAAGCAAGTACCTACTATGTGTCACTCACTGGACATATTAAAACAAAAGTGAAATAGCCCCTTCCTTCAAGAAGCTTATATTTTATTGATAGAGGCAACCTGTACATATATGCAAATATGTACACAAAACAAACAAGCTGATTTGGGGAGTATATGCAAATATACACATAATACAAGCTGATTTGGGGGGTGAATAATGAGGTAAGGGAGATGGGGGGCAGAAGTATGAGTAGGGGGATCAAGAAAGATCCCCTCCAAAAGGTGACAATTGAGCTGAGTCTTGAAGGAGATTGACGATTAAATATAAAACTATGAGCTGCCCTCTAGAAGTCTTAGAGAAAATTTAAACATAGTTTGAAATAGAAGGTGGTCCTTAAAAATATAAAGGGATGTATAAGAATGATAAACACATAACACTCACTGTTTATGAGCTGAAGAAGAAGCTTTTAGACTGAACTCAAGTTTCGTATTTCACCTCATCATGTATTTTTAAAGCATCTGGGACTCTATCATCGAAAAATATTGACATAAAAAAAGTTCTCAACTCTATAAAGGATGTGTTTCTTGGCAAAGGAAAAAAAAAGAAAACCTTTTCAACAAGGGCCTTGATATTTCCATTTTGCACACCTGTAAGGGATCTAAATTTCCTATGGAAAGAAAAGGAGATAACAGGACTTCATGAAAATGGAAGACATCCCTGCTGCTGGGGTTCTTAACCTTTTTTATGTCATGGATCCCTTTAGTAGTCTGGTGAAGCCGTTGCACCCTTTCTCAGAATAGCATTTGTAAATTCATAAAATAAAAATATACAAAATTACAAAGGAAACCAATTTTGTTGAAATGCAATCATTAAAAAATATGTATTTTTAAAATTCACAGACCACAGGTTAAGAACTCCTGTCCTAGTAACACCTAATGATGATGATGGTTGAGTTGGGAGTAGGGAAGGAAGAGGTTCTAAATCTTCTGATGACCCCCTGCATCCAGATGTGTTATTTATTCACCCTGTTAACAGCCATTTCCTGTAATCAGTAAATGCTGATCAATCTGCTCTGATGAGGATGGAGCCAGGAGGTTCCTGGCCAGGGATCCGTCTGTGTCTCTTCTAATCTACAGACATAACAGATTGGAAGGGGAAGCAGTTATATTCCCATGTGCTGGAAAATGACACTGAGCTATAGCCTAGGAGAGAGCGGTCATCCTGATTACAGAGTCTGACCAGAGACTTGGGGATCAGGCTTGGACTATTTTTTTGATTCAGCATGAAGATTAAGACACTTTATTATTTTTTCCCAGACTAAACTTATAGAACTGTATTTATAAGTACAAATTTAACGGGATATTCACTTATCTCATTCCTTCCCCCTCCAATCTTCTTGATAACTAAGTCACATTTGTTCACTAAAATTTGATAAAACTCAACCAGAGTAAGCAAGTGAATATAAAAGATGGTTGTCAAATGCCTTTAAAAAAAAATAGGGAACAAGCATTGAAATGATCAAATTGTTCCATTTTATATACACTTGTAACAGGTCAGGTACCAATTCTTGATGAATGAGATAGAATCATACAATGGGATCAAAGGGCCAGTCAGCCCAGTTTATTTCCCCAGCAAAAGCTTACCAGTACACAAAGGGAAAAAGGACTCTGCTTGAAACCAATTTTTTTCCCCCATGTACAAATATAATAGAAAGAAATTTACTAGGAGAGGATATTCCTTTGGCTATAGCAAACTCTTTAAGCCTTCTCAATAAAAAGGAGGGTATTGGGGAGAGGACAGCGAAATGCTGGCAGATCATCTGATTATAAAACCAGAAAAAGACCACAAGAGTTTCTTCAATTTTTTGAATAATTCAAGTAAACGTGAGACTTTTTTTTTCCTTTTCTCCTCGTGAATTATCCCGATAATTATTTCTCTCCATCTCCAGCCAAAGTCAGTATGCTTAAAGTCCAAATGCCTTAGACACTTGCCTGGCATCCCCTTTCCAGCCTTTTCTGTGACTCACTAGTGTGTAAAAATTGAGTTGTGAATAATTAGCCTCCCACCATCCGTGTTTATATTTTATCTATTTGTTTTCCAGCCGGAGGAATCTGTTTTTAGCTGGCATCCCTTAAACAGAAGATAGTACATAAGTGACTCTTCAACATAAATCATCCCATCTTTGGCCACTCAAAAAACTGTGAAATGCTTGTTCAGTGTGTGGAATCTAATTGGTGACAGAAACAGAATTTAATATAGCCGGGACAGCTTTTTAGATGGCAGCTAGATGAAAAGTGTGAGAATTCAGGAACCTTTTTGGCAAACTTCTAGATAAATGAGTTTCATTAGGTTTATTATTTGTTTCCTAGTGGAAAGACCCATATCTTTATATCTGTTTGGTGAATCTGATAAAAATTCAGGCAATTTCAGCATACTGAAGCTCTGGCGACATCATGGAAGAGATTTAGGACTTGGGTCCACAGGAAAAGCCAGACATATCCCAACAAGAAGCCAGGGAAGAAGTCAGCTGCGTGGTGATAGCCTAGAGCAATTAAAAAAAGAAATTCATTAGAGGGAACAAATGAATTGTTGTTGAATGGCAAAATGAATGTTGTTGTAGGTCCAGCCCAAGCCAAGGTGGCTCATTGTTTAGATTTTGATGGCTTAGAAAGAGTGTAAATAGCAACTGCTTTCTGTTCTGGCCAGAAACTCTGAGGGTATTCCCCCCTAAGGCTGATATCTTTGGGATGGCAAATTGGGCCATTTTTTTTGGCCTCAATTCTTTTTTTTGGGGGGGGGGATACTTTTTTTTCCCCAATTTATTTATTTTTAGTTTTCAACATTCATTTCCATAAGATTTTGAGTTACAAATTTTTCTCCCGTCTTTCCCCTACCCCGCCCCAAAATATTGAGCCAATTGAATACCCCTTCCCCCAATCCGTTTCCTCTTATATGCTCCCCCATACTCCCAACAACTTTCTAATAGGGCAAGATGGATTTCAAGACCCCAGTTTGGTCTCAATTCTTATCTAGCTCTTAGTCATTGAATATTTGTGGCCTCAGGCAAACTGAAATGTGGGGGAAGGCTTTAGTTTAGGTAAGGTCGCTCCCAACATCCTGGGCCATTGGTCATCTAGACCTTTGTCTTGCCACTGGACTTTGAAGTCTGGAGGAGGAAACAAGGGGGATGACTTTATGCAGCTCTGCCTCACTTAAATCCAATCAAGACATCACCCTTATGATGTCATTGGCCTGCTTTGGAAGAACAAGAAGATAGGGAGTAAAGAGCCTAGGTATTTAGAAGGAATCAGAACAAAAGAATACAGAATAAGGTGAAAGCAAAAGCCTAAAAAGTAAATGGAAATTTAGACAATGTTGTTGGCTAAATTTCTTATCCATGAATCTCCTGATACATTTTTTTGTTTGTTTCTTCTTTCTTCTTTCTTTTTTAGTTTACATCATTCATTTCCACAAGATTTTGAGTTACAAATTTTTCTCCCCATTTTCCCCTACCCACCACCTCAAAAATAGCGATCCCACTGAATATCCCCTCCCCCAATCTGCTCTCTCCCATATCTTCCCCCATAAGCCCTCTGACTTTCCAGTAGGGCATGGTGGATCTCTATGCCCCAGTGCCTATATATCTTATTTCCCAGTTGCATGTAAAGTAATAGTAATAATAGTGTATATATATAGATATAGATATAATTTTAAACATTTGATTTTAAAATTCTTTCTTTAAAATTCAGATTCTTTCCCTTCCTCCCTTGTCACCCACCCTTACTGGGAAGATAAGCAATTCAATATAGGTTGTACATGTGTAGCTAAGCAAAACATTTTCATAGTCTGTCAGTTCCTTTTTTTTTTGGGGGGGGCAAGGCAGCTGGGGTTGACTTGCCTAAGGTTACACAGCTGATAAGTATTATGTCTGAATTTGAACTCAGGTCCTCCTGACTCCAGGGGTGGTGCTCTATCCACTGGGTCACCTCGATGCCCCTCTTCTACTACATTATGATGGTGATTTGGGATGGTACCCTATGTATACTGCAATGGTATCTCTGTCTGGATTAATGTTTAAAGTTCAGCATTTCAACTTCAATTTTGATTTTGCCTCCCAGTATTTGTTTTTCCTGAAGGTGGGAACTACAGTTATCCCTCCCACGTAGCAACTTTCCCATCATGATTTCAATATATTGGGGATTGGCATAAGAAAGGGAATTTGGGGGGAGTTTTGTGACATGTGAAGGTCAGCCAACAACACAGAAAAAGCTTAGAAACTCAGAAATGCATAAAATACATACATAGCATTGGATAATACTAACCCAAATTTTATAACAAAGTACTACTGAAGAAAGAAAAATTCAGGTTTCTTCTCTGGTATGAAGGGAGGGTCAAAAAAATTTTACAAGAAGTGGGGAGGCAGGGTGTTTGGAGTAGGAGTGGGGATGATGTCCAACAGATATCTGTAGACTGTGAGAAGCCAGAAAAGTAGATGCAACTAGGACAGAATGCATGGACATCAAAATTTGAGGGGGTGCTAATAGCCCTTTCAATGCCTCAACAACATAGAAAGAAATGAACTGAATGATTAGTTTTCAAGAAAATTAGCTAAAATTGGAAACTAACAGATGGTAGCTTCTTCCCCTAGTGACCACACCTCAGGTGAGTTCCTTCCACCTGACAGTGAGTGGTCTTCCTCAGCAGCAATCTCTCCATTAGCAGTCTTGTGGTGCCTTGGCCATTCTACCATGCCGCTCAAACTGCAATAAGAGTGCCGTTCTATTTACTTTGTCTTTGGCACAGCAAAACAACAATTAGAATAATGACTAGCATTTATATAGTGCTATATAGGATAGCAAAGCACTTTACAAATATTTCCTCATTTTATCCATTGTAATAATCCTGGGAAGCAGGTGCTATTATTATCTCCATTTTAGAGATGAGGAATCTGAGGCAGGAAGAAGGTAAGTGACTTGCACAGGGTCACACAGTTAGTGTCCAAAGCCAGATTTGAGCTTTGATCTTCTTGGCTCCAGGTCCAACATTTTCTCCAATGGCTAGTTATAGCTCTTGTGGTTTCCCAAACTATTTCTGTCTTTTATCTCTCCGATGTAAATACCACCTTCTGGGAGCGGATAGATAGAGTGGGAAAGGGTCAGTGAAGTGATACCTCTAACAATCTACCAAAGCAGGTTTTCTGGGCCTCATCCTTTGTTTTCTTTAAGACAGTTTGTTGTCATTCTCCCAAACAAATAATGGCCCCATGAAACCCATGCCTGTCTATTAGGTGTTTATCTGTTCAAAGATGTCATGCAGAATGATTGATCTCCCTCAGGCTCATTCTCTAATATTTTCCTCTATGGGTGTAGCAAAATAGCAGGAATTTGGAACAAGTGCCTCTTAAATCCACTTTCATTCTTCATCTGATACTCCTTATGAAATTTCACAAGATAAATTTGAAATTCTGCGGGATTCTGCTTGTTCACCAATGAATTTTTATTTGGCCTTCAAAAGCAGTTGGAAAAGCAAACATGATTAGGTTTGAAAATTATTCAAGAATCATTTTAAGGTTCCCTAGAGATTATTCTATTAACCCAAATGGATTTCTGCTACCTATCAGAATGTAACTCCTTTGATTAGGAAGAAGATAGAACACCTGTTCCTAAAGAACATTTATGTATTTGATCTAAATTGAATCCCCACAACTTGCTGCTTGGTAAAATATTTTAAGGAACATCAAAAGGGTACTTCAAGTATCAGGATTCAAGGATAATGGTGCATTAATGTCATTTCAGTTTGTTTGAAGCAAATCTTTTACACTGACATTACAAGTCCCAAATCCTAGATCAATTTCCCACATTAAAAGGATCTGACTCCTATGCAGTTATTTTGCCTTTTTTTTTTTTTTTTCCTTTTTCTGCCATTCTGTCAATAACATTTTAAGCTGCCATGTGGGGACAGAGGGCAATTGGTTAATTCCATTAGTGATGAAAAATAGCAGTTTGCTGAGAGAGTCTGAATGTCAACTCCTTCCCCCCTACTTCTGTCCAGCCTCCCCTCATCCAGCATACTGCAAATAGGAATGAAAAAGCAATCGGATGATGACTCATGAGTTAAAGATGGCACATGGGCTAGCTGTTGCCACTTCTTTCTCCTGCCCACTGCCTGCTGCCCTGACAGGAGAAGCAGCTGCTCTCCCCAATCCTTTCACAATAGACTGGCTTCTACCCCTGTCTCTCTTCTCCTCCCCTTAAGCACACCAGAAAGAAAAAGGTCAGAACCTTGTCACACCGCTCTTCAAAGGCGACCGACCCCCGCAGTAGGAGGTAGATTGGGCCCAGTCTGGTGAAGCTCAAGAACTAGAAATCTGGGTACTCCAAAGTAAAATTTCATAAGGTCTTCCTTCCCCTTTAAAAAGTATAACTATCAGTAGTGGTAATGATAATAATAATGTTGACGGGGGAAAAACCATGCTTAGATCAATTAATACCTATGCAAAACTAGTCTTGGCATATAACTTTTGACCTATATAATGAATCTTAACAGATTTAGAAAGTATCCTTTATAACAACTGTATTTATATGAATAAAACACAGAGCCAGCGACCTAAAGAAACCATTGTTATTGTTGTTTAGTTGTTATTTATATTGTTATTGTATCTGACTCTTCATGAACCCATTTTGGGGTTTTCTTGGCAAAGATACTAGAATGGTTGCTATTTCCCTCTACAATTCATTTTACAGATGAGGGAATTAAGGAAAACAGGGTTAAGTGGCTTGCCCAGGGTCACACATCTAGTGTCTGAGGCTGGGTTTGAACTCAGGAAGTTGAGCATTCCTGATTCTAGGCCCTGAACTCTATCCACTGAGTCACAGAAAGATTAATAGCTCTTTCCCCAAAAAGGAATGAGAAGATTGATAAGACATTCTCAGAGCATTAGATAAAAAGATAAAAAAACATGTAGAAAACTTTTTGCTCTAGGCAGATGTCAGTTAATAAACAATAGTAAAAGTGATCAAGGATACATACCTTTGGATTTGCTGAATGTAACCAAAGTAATTTACCTATTGATGGGAACTATGAAATGACTATGACCCTAAAAATAGATTCAAAAGGCCCTGATGGGCAGCAGCCCACACAGTTAGCCAAAAATACAGCAGTTAGTCAGTCAGCCAGCATTTAAGAGTTTATAGTTCCAAGCACTGTGCTGTGTGTTGCGATACAAAGAAGGTACATACAAAGACAATCCCTGCTCTCAGGGAGCTCACAGTCTAATCAGGGAGATAGCATGCAGACAGTCATATACAAGTAGGATATATACAAGGTAAGTTTTAGAGTGAAGGCACTAAGATTAAAGTGGGAGTAGCTCTTTGCAGAAGGTAAAGTACTTCAAGGAAACCAAATCAGATGAGTTAGCAAAGAATTACAGAAGGAATGTTTGAGGCAGGAGGACTTGTTTGTGAAAAAGGTGGGGTTTATGATGACAGTTCAAGACCAGGGCACTACCATCAGAAATTAGAGAGGAGTTATCCTTAAGGAGTCTGGACTTAGTGATCAATACAAATTATTCAAGGAAATGGTGGAAACTGTTAAAAAACCATTGAGATTTAATTATATTTGACAGTATATGTATAGACGTAAAACATATACATATGCTATTACTTTGCAAATTATAATCTCATTTAATCCTCACAACAACCCTGGGAAATAGATACTATTATTATCCCCATTTTATACATGGGGGGTTTGTATGGGGTGTTTAAGGAGGACCAGCCCTCTTGTTTGAGGGCTTGCTAAGCCCTTTTTAGGGCTGCTCATCCACCTTTGGTGTCCATTTGCCACCCAAATCTCACTTGTATTTCCAAGAAGCTGTAGCTTGTACAATGGCCAGATAAATCATCTTGGCAGATGGGCTAAAGGCCTAGGGGTGGGGAACCTGCAGCCTTGAGGCCACATGTAGCCTTCTAAGTCCTTGGGTGCAGCCTTTTGACTGAGTCCAAGTTTCACAGAACAAATCCTTTTATTAAGGGGAGTTGTTTTGTGAAGTTTGGATTCAGTCAAAGAGCCCACTTGAGGACCTAGAGGGCCACATGTGGCCTTGAGGCCACAAGTTCCCCACCCCTGGCAAGTTAAGGGTAACTGACAGGCCTTAAATCTGTCAATGAGTTAGGGGGGTGTTTACCTCAAACATGAGAAGTCTTTCCCCAGTAGAATGGAAGGATGAGAATGATGTGTTCCAATGAAGCAGATGCTGTGGAGGTTGGTCAAAGACACCAAGGTCATCCACTGCATCCTGGGCCATCACCAGTTGTCTTGCCACTGGATTTAGATGATTCTAGAGAAGTGAGTGGGGCTGACAACTATGTGCAACTCTACCTCACTTAAATCTAATTCATGCACATATCAAGATATCACATATGATGTCATTGGTCCTATTTTAAAATGAAGGACAAAAAATAATATGTATGAGGAAACTGAGGTCACACAGCTATTAAGTGTGTGAGGCTGGATTTGAACTTAGGTCTCCCTGACTTCAGACCCAGCACTCTAATGCACCACTTAGCTGCTCCACAGTTAAACATGACCAGGTAGCTAAAATTATACATCAAAAACTCGCTACCTTTCATCCACTGACAGATAATAAATCCACATACTACAAGTACAGACCTCAAAATGTCCTGGAGAAATCAACAAATAAACTAAAGCTAAATCATTTTTACTAACTTAATGGTTGTCCATAATTGCCCAGACAGCACTGATTTAAAAAAATTCAAGAACATTTTATGACACAATATCAAACATTTATAATCTCTAAGCTATATGGAATTAAATATATTAAAAATTTAGAAATCTAGCCAAAGAAATAAAAATCAAATGGGAACTGGATGAGATACATATTATCTCTGTTTTCCTGTTTACTAAGGGAGTTATAGTGAGGATGCTTTCAATGAACCTACAGAAGATGAGATTATATCCTAATACTTTCATTCAATTATAAAAAATCAGCTATTGTATATTTGCAATGCATTGATTTGTTCCAGGACTGATTTTATCTGCATTCCATTGGATGAGATGAGAACAATTTTTCTACACTAATGAAACAACAGCTACAACAAAAAATAATAATAACAACAATACACATATATCACTCCCAACAATAACCCAGACATAATACTGATAGATAAAAATTTAAAATCAATATTTTAATAAATCCTACCATACCAAATACTCAAAATCTCCAGACTACATGGAATGAAAAAATTTTTTTAAATATACAGATTTAGTGGAAGAAATCTAAACCACATGGAAATGGCATGGAATACATTTAATTCCTGTCTTTCTGTCTGTTATCAAATTGTCTCAAACATATTTTTCAGTGAACCTACAGAATATGAACTTATGTCCCCAAATGTTATTAATTTTTTACAAAGTTATTTTATCCATTTCTGGGACAGCCTTCAAAATATTAAATATAAAAGAATAATAGCAGGTAGGTACTGTAATGGATAGAGTGCTGGTCTGGGAGTCAGGAAGACTCATCTTCTTGAGGTAAAATCTGGCCTCAGACACTTACTAGCTGTGTGACCCTGGGCAAGTCACATAACCCCGTTTGCCTCAGTTGCCTCATCTGTAAAATGAGCTGGAGAGGGAAATGGCAAACCACTCCAGAATCTCTACCAGGAAAACTCCAAAATGGGTCATGAAGAGTCAGACATGACTGAAAACAACTAAACGACAACAATAGCAAGAGAGTGACTTCTCCTGGGATGTTTCTATCTGAATTTCATTGAAAACTGTGATATGAATGAGATGACAATAATAATGAGACCAATAAGAAAAGTCAAATTTGTTGGACATTTTATGAATGGGGGCAATGGAAAGGTGGGAAAATGCCAGTTTGGAGGAGGTGCAGTCGGGATTTTGCATGCTCAGAGATTGTTACGGTACTGTAAAGGCCTAGCAGGGCCCCTGAAACACTCCCAGGTAGGCTCCAGTAATTCCTGACTGGATTAGCCAGTGGGATAAAAGTACTCCTGTGAATCTAAGAAATAGAAGGGGGTAGAGCATTCATGATGATCAACCTGACAAAGAGGACGGTAGAGTGAGGGGCTCTTCTTTGTATTTTGATTTAACAAGGAGTAAAGATACATCAGAAAAGATCAAAATCCTGTAGGAAATGTTCGATTGTAGATTTTACAGACCACAAAAATGGGCAAACATGAATGTATTTAGAGTGGATGAATCACATGAATAGTTTCATTGTGTTTCAAAACTGTATCATGACAAATGTGGAGATAGATTTCAACAGGTTTAGACAAGGGTTTCATACTACTTTTGTTAGTAGTATATTCAGCTCCAAGTCATACAATCACATATTTCTGAATTGTACAGAACAAAAAAAACAACAACAAAAAAACTTCATCTCTAAGTCTAAATTAGACAAAACAAGAAATAAAATGAAATAACTACTAAAATCTGAAGAGGAGAAAAGTTGAAGGCCTTGAGATCATTGAAAATCTTCATTTAATGCAAACTCTATAAATTATATATAGCATCAAATTTCAAAAAAAGCACTGAAGTCTCAAATGATTTTGAAAAGAAGATAGGCATATCTAGATTGGTACTCTTAAAATTTCCTTTTGAGTATGGTGGTATGAAATCCAATTAATCAACCGATTATATATATCAAAAACAGAGTAATTGTAAAAAGTTAGTATCTGTTATAACCACCATGAATAAATGTGTTCTCCTACAGTATCTGACAGAAAGGGCAAAAAACATTTCAGGACCTTCACGCAAGAATACATGTGGCAGCTGTTGCCATGGTAAGAACTATAGGAGGGAAGGTTGAGTTATCAAGGAATACCCCTAAAGACAGACATCAAATACAATCATGGCGGAAGCAACGTGAAAAAGCTATTGGAGATCTGCAGAAAGGCATTAGAAGGTCACATCAATATCTAACTGGAACCTGCAGTGGAAAACGTCAACACTACATTCCTCAATTAAAGACAACACAAAAGAAATATTTGAAAAGGAATCCAGAAAACAAAAAGATATCAGAAATTTTAGATTCACTTAATCAGCAAATGGATGCAAAAGTTAAAAGGTCAAGGAGTCAAAGTGCCAGAGAATAAAATAAACAGTTAAATGTCAATCAAAAAGTTTACTCAACAAATAAAGAAAAATAAGTGCAAATCAGAACTTACAGGGAATGGTGTGGCTTCCGTTAATTTATATGATCACAAGAAATCTAACATAACGAAAGCACAAATTGAATTAAATAAAAAAGAGAAAGTTTGCATACCACTATTATAATGAATGGCAAAATAGTTGTGTCAAGCCAACTAAGTGAGATTCTAGCCTCTGCAAAACTGGAAAGCAACAGGGCCAAATAAGATTTATAATTATTGGCTCAAATACTTTACTGTGGTGCATTAATTACTATGGAGGGACTTTGCTAACTTTTTCTCAGGCATAATAAGGCACCTATCTTTATAGAAAATATAATGTATCTGCTATAAAAGAGTGTGAAAAAAGAAGAGGAGAAGACATCTTCTCCAAACAAATCAAGTATATATTAATGTACTTTGTACAAGTCATGCACAGTTTGAATCATGGAAAATATCTATGAATACAAGAAATCAGTATATTATCTGAGGAGCGAAAGAATGTGCCAGAAAGTCCCAGGGGCATAAAGAGCAACTTAGTATCAGTTTTGCATTTTTTAAACAAGTTGCCCCACAGATTTGTAGCATTTATTGTAGAGTATAGGTATTTCTGATTTGTTTTGATATGCTTTGCTTTCTTATCCCAAAATTGTTGACTCAGTTCTGTATTCATAGATTATTCATATACTGTATACGAACACATGTACATATTCTTACTATTCTTGGATCTAATATACATATACATGTAAATCTACACATACATATATGAACACACACACATATTGAGAATACTACCGTATTTGATGTCTACTTGGAAATTCTTCTCCATTTAAAACATGCTACAGGTGTAACACCAAGAACAATTCAAATAAAATGTGGAATGTTTCAGTGAAACAATTTAAGTTCATTATAGTTCTTTCTAGCATTAATTACATTATTGTCTCTTCCAAATAAAGTTAACTGTGGCTTCCAAATTAAAAGAGTCATACCCAAACATTATATTAACAACTTGATGTTTATAGATGATACGGAGTTACATGGCTTCACTGAAAAATTTAATAATTTCTTTATCTCATAAAATCTTTCGCCAGTGATAACAAAATATTATCTGGGTTCAATAAGCATTCCATTTTTAACTTATGTTAAAGAGAGACAGAGAATGAAATTTTAAATTTGAATCCACAGGTTACACTGAACCAATAGGTGAAGGTCATACCTACAAATAAATACCTTAGTCTTCTGCAGGAAAGATACCTTGAACCTAAAGATATCGTGTAGAAGGCCTTGATTGAACTTGCATTTTGCAATCAAAACTGAAGAGGAAGATTACATTAAAAAATTAACACCTCTGCCATCAATACCAGTGTTGATGTATTCCTCCTGAATAATGAAATGTGTTGCAACAGACTGGGACTCTGACCTAAGAGAAACTCTTACAAAGATGACAAAACAGAGCCCATTGCCTGAAAAGTAGCTATAGAACAAATTAACATTTCCACGATAAAAAAGGGGAAAGATTGGTAGACATTCCTAGTGCACATAAGAAACAGGTAAAAAAAACCTGTAGAAATACTTTTAGAATAAGCATATAGCACTGCATCTAGCAATAGAAAAGACTAATAATAGGTATACATAATTGGATTTATTGACTAACCTAAAATGGATTCTCACTGGATAGAGCCTGTGGAATGACTGACTTCCAGGCACGCAAACAGAAGGTCCTCCATGGGCAATATCCACATGAATCAACCAATAATGTCAGCAAAGAAGGGCAAAATAAGTGGCTTAGTCATGTGGACTTCTGTAAGTAAAACAGAGGGATTTAGGATGGCAATTTAAGACCAGATCACTGCCACCATAAACCACCAAAATATTATCCTTAGGAAATCTATACTTAGTGATTAATGCAAATTATAGAAGGAAATGGTGGTGACAGTACATTGTATCACTTCAGACTATAAAATTTAGTCACTACTGAATACCTAGCTAGACATGACCTAGTGACTAGAATTACACATCAGACACTCATTATCTTTCATGGACTGGCAGATGACAAATCCCCATACCACTAATAAAGTCCTCAAAAGATCCTGGAGAATAAAACCTATACATCCTGTTGGAACTAAGCCCATCATCACAGACAAAACTGTGGCCCACAATTACAGGAACATAACACTGGCTTTTAGAAACTTAAGGTCAATGTTTTTTTTTTTTAATTTTGTTTTTAGATGTTGCCACTCCAATCCCTAAACTATATAGATTGAAAAACTTTCAAGAAGTAGAGACCTGGCCAGGAGATGAAAAATCCCAAGAGAACAGGATGAAGTACAAGCCATACCCATTTTTCTATCTGCTACTGGAGCTACACTGAAGATGTTTTCAATGAGCTGACAGTAGATAAGGTTACATCCTAATACTTTTATTGACCTACAAAAAGCAGTTATTTTATTCACCTGTGCAGAAGTCTACAGGACATGAAATATGAAAGGATAAGAGCAAGAGGGCAACTTGTCTGAGAACTGTTTCTATCTGAACTCTATTGATAAAGATGAGAACAAGGAAACTACAAAAATAACAATATGAAGGACAATAAAAACAGATCTTTTACCCTTCCCCCTTGAGGCACTATTTATGCCTTTCAACAGAGGAAAAAAGAAAAGGAGCTGGTAAGGACTTTTGTCCAGAAGTGATCCAATTAATCAACCATCTATAGAGAAGCAGCATAGCAATGATTAGAGAGCTGGTCTTGGAGTCATGAAGACTGGGTTCAAGTTCTGCCTTAGACACATACTGCCTCTGACATGTCTCTTTGGACAAGTTACCTAAACTCTTGGTGTCTCAGGCAACTTTGTAAATCTATAAACTATAGAGAAAGCATGGGTCTGTATTGGTGGAGGGTATAATTGGTATGATTCTTCATCACCGGGAGCTTCTTATGCTGATGCACATGCTGGTGGAAAAAGGAACCTTAGATAACATATAGCCCAACTTCCCATTTTGAATCTGAGTGGTCACCCATATAGTAAATTGGGTAGCTGAGGCTAGAACCTGGAAATCCTTGTTCCCAGACCATTGCACTTATTTTTTTGTAATATGTGATGTTGTATTTGAATGTCTCAGTTTTGAGGATCATAGACAGAGCTAGAAAGCACCTTAGAGGCCACCTAGTCTAATTTTCTCTTTTGATAAGTGAGATCAGGGGAGGTTAAGTGAATTTACCAGGATCATACAGTAGTAACTGCCAGAGACAGCATTTGACCAGGTCCTTTGACTCCAGAGCCAGTGTTATTTCCATTGTATTGCACAACCCCCTAAATATAACACTGTAGAGATCCTGAAGGGTCTCTGGTAAGAGTTTGTAAAAACCTTTTTTGAATTAGTGAAGTTTATTATTTTTATTTTGAAAGTCCTAATTTTGTTTTTTTCTTTGTTTTTATACCATAGTCAATTCCCAGTAAACTCTTCCAACCCATGCTCATACCCATACTAACACTTTATAACTAAGTATGGTATAATGGGAAGAACAATGAATTTGAAGTCAGGGGATCTTGATTTAACCCCCTCTCCCCACCTCTGTAAATTACTACTTCTATAACCAAATCACTTCACTGGACCTCAGTTTCTTAAATTGTAAGAGTGCTAGGTTTGACTAAATGATCCCCAGTGCCCCTTCTCATTCTTTGTTTCTAATCTCATCCTAAGAAGAGTTAAACAAAACCAGCTAAGAGAGAGACCATACTTGGAAGTACATGCAACATCCCACAGTTACAGTTTGCCACTTTGCTACCAAGAATAGGGAAGTATGTTTCATCATCAGTCCTCTGGAACAAACATGGGCCATTTCACTCTTAGAACTTTAACGGTGCATTAGGGTCTACTGGAAGCCCACCCTTGTGACTTTGGGGTGGCCTTTTCAGTTCTGGGGCTGCTTGAATAGTAGCTATATCTATTGTGTAGCTAGTGCAGGTCAGAACTTATTTATGGTTTTAAATACCTCCCTGTGTGACCAAATTATTATATAAATAATCTTAGTTCACCAAGATAAGCCTAAATAAGTACAAATATGTATTATATGTATATATAATACATATTATGTATAACATTTTAAAATTTTGTTTTGCAGAATCTAGGCAACATTTTTCAAAGGAAAAAGGTATAACGGAGCCATTTTCTATTGATTAGCAAAGGGCATGCTTTTCACAAAAGATTTCCCCCTCCTGCCCTCTGTTAATCCTGTTTACAAGCATTTCCCCACAGAGAAGCACTACTTCCTAATAATGAATAAGCCCAGCACTCATGAGTTCAAACTGGCACGTTGCCACCAGACATTTATTATCTCTGGATTAATGGATCAAGACTCAAACTTTCCAGTTAAAAAGATAAAACCAGCCCTCAGGATCCAGGATTGAAAAAAGCCAGTAATAATAGGTCCCCTTTTGCTTGCCATTACCTTTTCTGATGGTCTTGGGTTTTCAGGGACCTCCCCCTGCAGAGTTCCATTTGGCAGCTAAGGCAGGGGAGCTTTTTGCTTATGTATGTATGTATGTATGTATGTATGTATGTATGTATGTATGTACCTCATCTTAAAGTTAGTTCGAAGACAATCAGACTTACAAACTGTCTAGAAACTAGAAGATTGACTAACTGCAATACTATTGCTGCTTCTGTTGACAGATATCTGCTCTACCTGGAACGTTTATTTGCAGGAGATGGAAGCATTTAGGGGCATTAAGGGCGGGGAGCAAAAGTCTCAATTCTTATTGTCATTTAGTGACACATACAAGGAAAACAGGTTAATAGCCCTCTGAATTCCAGGCTTAGTTTGATGCTTCAGGTCAGGCAAATGCCTTCAGCCTTCAGTAGTTTCAGTCATTTGCTTCTCTGGTAGGCAGAGGAAAAAATTACATTTTGTCTACCTCCTCGGGATTTTTTACTTGTTAGAGAACAACGAGAATTGACCCTAAATGTCGGATTCACTTTGGAGTCATCTTCTTCTCCTAACAGTCCTTTCTGCCTCCATCTCTGATGACAGATAAAAGCTTGGTGAATGCTTGACTCCAATGTGTAGTTGGAAAAGGAGAAAGGGGAAAATTATATAAGAATCCTAAAGTGGAAGAAATAATGCAAGGTGAAGGTGATGGGGGTGCAAGAGGGAAGAGAAGGGAGGTTAACGCAACAAAAAAGTTGAAAAAAGATTACATTTGGTTTGTTGGGAGAACTGCATTCAATTAAGTGGGGGGAAGAAACAAATGTGGAACTGATCTTCTGGAGCAAAGATTCTGAGCTCTGTCTGAACACAGCTCAGGCAGTACTAGAAGGTTCTGTTACAATGGTGGTAGTGTTTGGAGGGGGAGTAGAGATTTTGATCTATGGGATGAACTGTAAGTCAGGGGGAAAGTCAGGGAACTGAAAGTCTGGGTCTGCACCAGTCAGAGAACCTGTGTTGAAATCTCACTTCTGTGACTGATGCAAATCATTAATCTCTCTGGGCTTCATTTGTAGAAGAAGCTGGTTGCACTAGATGGTCTCTAAGGCCTTTCTAGGTTCTTTCATCTGTATAATAAGAATAATGATAGCATCTACCTCTCAGAGTTGCTGAGAGGATAAAATTAGGAAATACTTGTAAAGCGCTTTGCAAATTTTGTAGTGCTACATATGTTGTTGTTCAGTGTCCAGTCCTGTCTGGTTCTTCATGACCTTGTGGACCATACTGTTCATGGGGTTTCTTTGGTAAAGCTACTGGAGTGGTGTACCATTTCCTTCTCCAGTGGATTAAGGCAAACAGAAGTTAAGTGACTTGTCTATGATCACACAAATAGTGTCTGAGGCCAAATTTGAACTCAGGTCTTCCCTGACTCCTGGTCCAGTGCTCTATCCTTTGAGTGACCTAGCTGCCTCCTACTATACGAATACTAGCTGTTATTATTATTTAAATCTATGAGACTATGGTTAAAGGTAGTCCCCAATCATATCATAATGGCTGTCCAGATAAATTCTGATGTAGATATGTGTCTTTATTACCAAAGGGCTGTAGCAGCAAGCACCCCAGCGTCCCTAGGGTGGCTGCCAACACAGGTTCTTGGATCTGCTTTGTTAAAGGTAAGCAACTCAAAATGGGTTAACAAGCTTACTTTAATCAGTCAAAACATATATTGTTTACCTAGTTCAGGGGAAAAAGGTCAGCACCCCGAACTTCAGAGTATACAGACAGAATTATCAAGACAGAGAAACAGATCAAGTAGACAGATTTCCAAACTGTCCAATCATTACATTCCATACCAAAACAACATCTGGGTTTTTCAAAGGGGGGGGGGGC
>NW_027186296.1:22243921-22245401 GCF_028583685.1 Petaurus breviceps papuanus
GGGGGGGGGGGCTGGGGGAGGGGCTCTCAACAACCGGCTTCCCAGAGTTTCATCTGATCAAATCACAGAACACTTCTCAAAGTGAGCCCCCAAAACAAAGCCACACATTAGGGCTTATATAGCCTTCTCCTAGCTCAGAGAATGTAACAACCTTATTGACTCACTGGCTAATCAAGAAGTATCTACTGAAAAACAAGCCTCCCAGGCTCCAGGTGCACTTTAGCCTAGGGCAGGGAAGATCTTAAGAATTTACATTCCCATTACAAGGGCTCACTGACACCTGGGTTTCACAACAAAATTTGAGAATTGGAAGGGATTTCATTGGCTAGCTAGTCCAATCCACACATAAAAGGAGCCCCTACTATAACATAACTTCCAAGTGGTTAGTCAGGCTCTGCTCAGGGGCATCCAAGGAGGGATAACTCTTTGTCCCCTGGGGCAGTACAATCCTTTTTGAATAGCTCTAATTGTAAAGAATATTTTCTTAGCCTTGCATGAACTGATACAAAGTGAGGTTAAGTAGAGCCAGGAAAATGACTATGACTAGCATAAATGGAAAGAACAGCCATAAAACAATCAAAATTGAATATTGCAAATTTGTAAAGAACAAACTTTGTTCCAAAGAATAGATATGAGAAATTACTTCCCTCCCGCTCCTTAGAAAATGTCCATGAGTGTGGAATATTGCATATAATGGCAGATTTTTAAAAAATGTTACCAACATTTTTCCTAATTTTTTCTTCTTCCTCTTTTTCTTTTTTTAATCTTTGTAATAAAGGGAGGCTCAGAGAGAGGGGGAAGAGAATACAGGAGGGAATATTTGCAATATAAAAACAAAAGATATTGATAAAAATCTATTTTTGAAAAATAATGTTTTCTGATATCAAGCCTGTATTTGTCTTTGCTTGTTAGGTATCTGGTTAGATCATCCACATGGAACAAATGAAGAGAATTTCTCTTAAATTCTATTGTCTTCAGGTCAAGAATGTGCTGGAACAAGCACAATTGGACTTGTGAGAGCCAATCATTGAATTTTCAGTGCGAGCATTTACAAATCTGAAATCAGAAAATGTTGCTGACTTCCAGATTTAAGAAAGTGACAGAGGCAGTATAGATTAAATTAAAAGTGTGTAGTATGTACTTCTCCCCTTCCCATGCCCCCCAAAAGCTGCTTGTTACACTTTTCCCTGCACACCACTGGATGCTTCCATACCACTCTCTCCACTTCTGTAATGGGAATGCAAATTTGGAAGATCTTCCCTGCCCCTAGGTTAAAGTGCACCTGAAGCCTGGGGTGGGAGGCTTGTTTTTCAGTAGATACTTCTTGATTGGCCAGTGGATCAATAAGGTTGTTACATTCTCTGAGCCAGGAGAAGGCTATATAAGCCTTGATGTGTAGCTTTGTTTTGGGGGGCTCACTTTGAGAAGTGTTCTGTGATTTGATCTGTATTCTGAAAAGCTGTTGTCCAGAGGCCCCCCC
>NW_027186296.1:22245501-22354671 GCF_028583685.1 Petaurus breviceps papuanus
CATTACATCCATACCCAGTCAACATCTGGGTTTGGATGTAATGGTTGGACAGTTTGGAAATCTGTCTACTTGATCTGTTTCTGTCTTGATAATTCTGCCTGTATACTTTGAAGTTCGGGGTGCACCATTTCCCCTGAACAAGGTAAACGATATATGTCTGACTGATTAAAGTAAGCTTGTTAACCCATTTTGAGTTGCTTTCCTTTATCAAAGCAGATCCAAGAACCTGTGGTGGCGGCAAACCCTGAGGACGCTGGGGTGCTTGCTGCTACAACTTCCCACCTCCATTCTTCTCCCACCCCTGTCACTACGATTTCTTTAGTTGTTTCTAATGCAGAGAGCAGAGTTGCAGACTGCCTTGGGCAGTATCCTTCATGCAGGACTTGTAGATCAGCTTAGTCCCATTCTTGCAAACTTATGGTGTTTCATTCTACCATATCTCACTCTTCTGTGATTCTGTGTGTCTTGATCAGGTTTATGTTCTTTGATTATCAGCCTTGCATTGAGTTATCCTATCTGTATTAACAGGAAATATTAACTATGGAGCCCTTAGGGTTTGTGGGTAATACTAAGGATAGAAGGTCCTTGTGGGATAATTTTTTCCATTAGCAAAACCAAATAACTACGGTCAGTGGCCAGTGATGATGCTTAATGATGAACAGAGCTAATCTGCTATGCTTCCATGTTTTTATGGGAAGAATAGTGGGGTATGTTACAATGTACACAGTAGTTAAGAAAGAGCTTATGATAGATATAGACATAGAACATTAAGCACTTTCTAGGTGTCAAGCACTGTGTTAAACACTGGGAATACAATTACAAAACAAAACAAAAAAGATCATTCCTATTTTCAAAGAGTTTGCATTTTAATGAGGCAAAATAACATATTAAAAGAGAAAGCATGTATAGGGTAAGGTTCCCATGTTGGAGCAAGGTGTAAAATTCTAAAGAGTCAGGAGCAGAACCAGGAGAGAATTGAGCATGGATAGACTGGGCACTCATCTTCCTGAGTTCAAATCTGGCCTCAGACACTTACTAGATGTGTGACCTCTGGGCAAGTCAGTTAACCCTGTTTGCCTCTGTTTCCACATCTGTGAAAGGAGTTGGAGAAGGAAATGACAAACCACTTTGCAAAAAAAGAAAAAAAGAAAGAAAAAAAGCCCCAACAAACAAACCCCAAACGGGGTCACAAAAAGTCAGATACAACTGAAAATGGCAAACCACTCCAGTATCTCTGCCAAGAAAACCCCAAACAGGGTCACAAAAAGTCAGACACAACTGAAAAACAACTAAGCCTAGGCACTTCTTTGAGTGAAGGTTCAAGGCCAAGAATTCAGCAGTTTGGGAAGGGGACTGCAGAGGCAGAGCATCTCCAGTGAGAAGGCAGCTGAGACAGAGGTATGAATGTCAAGAGTCTGGAGTGGGAATGGGAGAGAAAATTATGTGATAGAATCACAGGGTATCAGAGTTGGAAGGGTCATCAAAGTTCATCTTATTCAGTCCATATCAGAGTGGGCATCCTCTCTGCAGTTTCCCTGACAATTGGTCATCTAATTTCCACTTGGTCTCATGATGTAGAACTCCTAGCTTCCTGAGAAAGCCAACTCTACTTTTGAGCAACTCTCATAGTTGGCAGGTTTTTCCTTAAATTTCTTAAGAGCAGAAACTATTTTGTTTTTGTCTCTGCATCCGTAGGGCTTAGCACAGTGCTGCATAGGCACTTAATGTTCACTGATAGACTGATTGAGAGAGTGAATACAGCAGAAAGACTCAAGTCAAAGGTCATAGGTTCAAATACTGTATGACTTTGGAAAAGTCACTTGACCTCCTTGGGCCTCAGTTTCCCCATCCATAAAATGAGGGTGTAGGATTTGATGGCCTTTGAGTTCCCTTCTACTCTCTGATCCTTGGATTCATGATTCTACAAAAATTATAATTTGTCTCTCTGTAACTTCCTTCTATTTCTCCTGGTTATCCAAGTCTAATTGCTCTTTCAAATGATAGCTCTTCAAATACTTTAGGACAAGGTGGTCAGTTTCCTTACACTTAATTAAACTTTCTTCTCCCAGTAAAAATTCCCAGTTCCTTATGCATGATTTTGAGATTCTTCACCATTCTATTAACCATTTTTGGGATTTTCTCTAATTGGTCATTTTTTTACCTAAAATGTGGTCCTGAGAAGTGAACACAATAGTCTAGACTTGAGTAAACCAGGATACAGTACAGTGGGATTATAGTCTCTTTTTTTAATGAACATTGTTTCCATAAATATAAAGAATATTTGAATTGGTTTTTCTGTTGCCATGTAATACTGTTGACTCATATTGACCTTGCAATACATAAAAATCCTTAGGTCCTTTTCACATGATTTGTTGTTTAGTTCTACTTCGGTCTTACACAGTTGATTTTTTACTCTAAGTATAATTTTTTTTACATCCATTTATATTATATCTCATTTTTGTCTAATCATTTTTATCTATCAATGTTTTTTGGGGTTCCTCATGTTACAGACATCTCTAACACAAAAGTTCTATAAATTAGACACAATCCCTCCCTTTGGGGATTTTATAATTTCATTGGAAAGGTAAAAACAACCCTTCAGCCTATCTAAGAACAATTATAAAACATTGGAAAGTACAAAATTATACACCACAAATTACAAACAGTGTTGAAAGTGGGCAGAATAAAGAAGTGCTTAGACTAGGGGGAGATTAATCAGAATGGCTGCATGTAAGAGATGAATTTGAGCCTTGAAGAATGTGATGAACATGGATTGGTGGAAAGGAAGGGTGTAAGAAAAGTCACAGAGGTGGTAATCAGTGAGTCACGTGCAGGGGATGGTGAGCAGATGGGTTTAACTTGGAGCAGAAGGGCTGAGTAGGTGAGTAATGACAAATGAGGTTAGATAGCCAGGTGATGGAGGGCCTTGAATGCTATTCTAGATTAAGCTGAGGAGTTTGGATTTAATCCTGGTACTGGTGTAATGGCTATTGATTCTCCTAGGGTCCCATGAGGAGAAAAGAAAGATAGTGAAGGTAAAGAGGATAGATCATGGAACCATTCAAAGGATAATTTATCATCAGGATAAAATTCAAAGGGGAATTCATCTACTCACGTGACTTCTACCACTACTAGTCTGTAGATGATTCTCAAATCTATCTCTATAATCTGACCTCTCACACTCTTTCCAGTCCTGTCTTTCCATTTCCACTTCTACCAGAGTGTCCCAATGAGACCTACAACTTAACATGTCCCCAAAACAACTTATAATTTCATCTTCCCTCAATTATTATGTCTTCCTAATTTCCCTATCGTCATCAGCAGCCGAGAGGCAGGTTCATTAGCGACCAGACAGCTGTCTTCAAAGCCAGGAAGATGTAGTTTCATGTCTCATCTCTGGTCATGTGGCCCTGGACAAATTACTTCACATCTCAGTGCTTTAGGAAATTCTCTATGACTATAAATTTTAAGGAAGGTATTGACTTGCATTAGTAGAGGGGTTCCCTATACCAATGAAATCATAGCTTGAGTGCTCAGCTCATAGAGACAAACTTGTTTGCCTTTTCCTACACACAACTTCCTACTTTTCAACTTCCATGCTTGAGATTATACCTTCTTTGAATGGCAGCATGGTACATACACAGTGGAAAGGGCACTGACACTATCTGTGTGACCTTAGCCCTTAGTTTCTTCCTCTGTAAAATAAGAATTTTGGATGAGTGATTTCTGAGATCTCTACTTGCTCTGAATTCGTGACTATCATAGTTGGGCTTGACCTTTTTGGTGTCATGGATCTCACTGTACCTCTGGTGAAGCCTATGGACCCCCACTTAGAATAATGCTATTAAATGTATAAAATAAAATTTGTAAGATTACAGAAGAAATCAATTATATTGAAATACAATTTCCAAAAAATAATTTTAAGTTCAAGGAATTTCTTTACTTTCTGCAATGGTATTAGAGGCAGCATGGTACAAGGGAAATCAATATGAATTTAGGAATCAGAAGATCTGGGTTTTCAACCCAGCTCTGTCATTTATCATCTGTGTGCTGTTGGACAATTCACTGAACATTTCACACTCTGGACCTCAATTTCCTCATCTGCAAAATGAAGTAGTTGGATTAGATGACTTTTAAGGCCCCTTCTGGCTCTAAATCTATGAGTCTGGGTCCATTCCCTGACTTCTCAAAACCTAGTGAAAGATATGTCTTTCCTAATAAACTGCTTGGATTGTATCAATTTGCTCCTGTATTCCTTTAGTGCAGATGACCTAAGCTCCCCAACACTTCACTTCCTTGTCTTCTTACCTTTTGATGCTCATTTGTCCCATTTCCTCCATTATAGTATATGCTTTTATGAGGATGGGGCCATGAATTTCTTTTATATCTCTTATATAAAATTCTTTTATACCTCTCCATAATGTCCAGCATCATGGACACTGCAGAGGAGTGGTTAGTCTGCAAGTACCCACACTGGGATTAGATTGAAGAAAGCTTGATTATAAAGTTACAGTGAATGCTGCCAAAAGACATTTTTGCAGTGAGCCAGACGCCAGGGATCAAAGTGCATAACAAAAACCTTAGGAATGGGGCAATTTATAATTTATTTTTCAAAGAAATACCTGAATAGGGGAAAAATGCTAGATGGATTGTTAATCTTATTTCTAATAAAGAACAACTGTACATTCACAAGATCACAGATGCAGAATTGGAAGGGAATTTAGAAGCCATCTAGTCTACCCTCCTCCCCTCATTTTAAAGAAGAAGAAATGGAAGCCAAAAGAACTAAGGCAACTTGTCACCTGGGGATACACAGTGAATCTCAGAATTAAACACAGTCCTCTCACTTCAAATGCAGCTTTCCTTCCTCTGTATCATGATGCTTTTTAGAATCAGGATTTTACCTAGAGAGGGGATTTCAGAGATTACCTATTCATGATTCCTAGAGAATATGTCACAGTCTGATTAATAAAAAGTATGGAAAGCGTCCCCCAAACATGATATAGGTTTATAACAAAGGTAGGCCAAAATAAAGCATCTCTCTAGACTATTTCACCTGTACTGCAAATATTGTTGGTAAGGGTATCAATGTGAATATAGGGAGTATAACAATAAATTATCATACTCTCTCCTGATACCCAAAGCAAGAAATAACATGCATAAAACATATAGACACATGTAAACGTATGTAGCCTATATATGTGTATGTCTAGTATATATGTACATATATGCATCCTATATATGTGTAAATATATACATATAGACTATTTCTTGCTTTGTATATCAGGAATATAGACTAGAAAGAGTGAAATGTAGAACAAAAACCAACTTACATACTGTGTGAGGCAAAGAAGGCACAGTTACCAATTATTCAGGTAGGAGGATAAATAAGTGAGAAAAGACGACAGGACTGACATAGGGAAAGGGTAGACTGATTCTCTGTTGCCACAAAGGGCAGAATTAGTACCAGTCAGAAAAAGTTACAGGGTGGCTTTTTCCTCTTCAATATAAGGGAGAGCTCTCGAACAAAGAGGACTATCTGACAATGAAACAGATTGTCTCAAGAAGTAATGAGCTTACTTACCTCCTGGCAGTGAGGCAATGGATTCAAGATGCAGAATGAGATATACATTTCTAGACATGGACAAATGTGGCATTTTTTTCCCTGTTTCACTATGCATATTGGTTACAAGGGCTCCCAGGGCTGTTGTGAGAGGCCTTTAAGTGATACACAATCATGAGTCACTATGACACTACTAGTACCATAGTGTTATTATTTATACCACGATGTACAGGTATAGCTTTGTACCACCTACATGTATATGATACTATTAGTTAAGTAGGTATTTGTGGTTACATTGGATTCCATCCTGTCTATATCCTTTTCACATCCATTAACTAGCCAATTAAGCCCTAGATCACTCTTCTCCCTCCCCAATAAAGTTTAGTATCTGTCTCAGAGTCTGCTGTGCTACTCCCCACCTCCCTACCACCAGCACTGTTCCTCCCATTTTCTCAGCCTCCCCCATTCCCTTGACCTCTGTTTCCATATAACACAAAGAAATGATCATATTTCAGACTCTAATCTTCCTACCTGGTCTGATGCCCCTGTCCAATACACATCTCAACTATATTTGCCCCAGGGGTTAGAATTTTCTGTCATAGTTCTGGTTTGAAACCCTCTTGGTCAGGTTCAAAAATGCCCAGGCATTTTTTTTTTTTTTGCTATTCTCTAGGTAAGCTCCATTCCTGGGCAAGAGGCCATCACTCCTGTCTTAATATGCAGCCCAGAAATTCAAAGCCATTTTCTTAACCAGTGAACAACTTCCTAAATCTTCCTTCCTTTTCTAAATCTCTTAGCTTCTACTGGCAGCAGTGATGAAAAGACTGCTCATACTTCTAAGATGTTCAGTTTTCTTGTCCAGTTCTACACCATACCTAGCAATGCTTTCCAGATTCCTTCCAGGAGTATTATTTGTTCCATATAAATCACCAGAATTAGGGATCTATTGTCAGATTTGACAAATATTAGAAGAGATCTTTTTCTAAACACAAGGCTTGAAAAGACAAGCTTAAAACCTCCTATCCTGCTATAATTCTATATACTATTTTTCCTGCTCATTGAAAAAAGGATCTGGGTTCTTAAATTGTGTTGATTATAAAGCAGCAACCATCAAAACTACTTGGTACTGACTAAGAAACAGAGTGCTAGATCAGTGGAATGGGTTAGGTACACAAAACACAGTAGTCAATGACTATAGTATTCTATTATTTGATAAATCCAAAGACTCCAGCTTCTGGGATAAGAACTCACTATTTAACAAAAACTACTGGGAAAACTGGAAAATAGTATGGCAGAAACAAGGCATAGAACAACATCTTACCAAGATAAAGTAAAAATGGATACATGATGTAGATATAAAGACATGTCATAAGCAATCTAATAGAGTAAGGAATAGTTTACCTGTCAGATCTACAGAGAACAGAAGCCTTTATGACCAAACAAGATATAGGGAACATTATGGAATGCAAAATGAATGATTGTTATTACATTAAATTGAAAGGGTTCTACATAGACAAAGCCAATGCAACCAAGAGTAGAAGGGAAGAAGAAAGCTAGGAAAGAATTTTCACAGACAGTGGCTCTGATAAAGGCCTCATTTTAAAAATATATAGAGAACTGAGTTGAATTTATAAGAATAAAAGTCATTTTCCAACTGATAAATGGTGAAAGGATATGAACAGGCAGTCTTCAGAGGAAGAAATTAAAACTATCTATAGTCATATGTAGAAAAATGCTCTAAATCACTATTGATTAGAGAAATGCAAATCAAAACAACTCTGAGGTACCCCAACACACCTATCAGATTGGCTAATATAACAAAACAGGAAAATGATAAATGATGGAGAAAATGTGTGAAAATTGGAATACTAATGCTTTGGTGTGGAGTTGTGAACTGATCCAACCACTCTGGAGAGCATTTGGAACTATGCCCAAAGGGCTATAAAACTGTGCATACCCTTTTGCCCAGGAATACCACTTGTAGGTCTGTATCCCAAAGGGAATTTATCTCCTCCCTGGGAAAAGGACCCACATGCACAAAAACATTCACAACAGCTCAAAATGTAGTGGCAAAGAACTGGAAATTGAGGGGATGTTCATCAACTAGGGAATGGCTGAAGAAGTTGTGGAATATGAATGTGATGGAATACTATTGTGCTATAAGAAATGATGAGGCATACAGACTTCAGAAAAACCTGGAAAAACTTACATGAACTGATGCTGAGTGAAATGAGAAGAACCAAGAGAACATTGTATACAGTAACAGTCATATTGTGAGATGACTGACTTTGATAGACTGGGTTCTTCTCAGCAATGAAAGGACCTAAAACAACTCCAAAAGACTCACAATGGAAAATGACATCCACATTCAGAGAAAGAATTTTGGAATCTGAATGCAGATGGAAGCAGACTATTTGCTCTCCTTTTCTTTTGTTGTTTTTTGTTTCTTCTTTCTTGTGGTTCCTCCCATTAGTTCTAATTCTTCTTTAAATCATTACTAACATGGAAATATGTTTAATAGGAATGTGTAAGTAGAACCTATATCAGATAATATGCCATCTTGGGGAGGGGGGAGGAAAGGGAAGAGAAAAAAATTTAAAACTCAAAATGTTATGGAAGTGAATGTTCAAAACTAAAAATAAATTAATTATAAAAAAAGAAAAATGGATTTGGGAAAGTTTTCCTTTGCATGCTTCTAAGTTCCTCATACACAGTATTTTCATTTCCTTCATCTGAGTTAGTCATTATACTGGCTACTTTCCCATGCCTGGAATATACTCCCTCTTTATGTTTACCATCACAGTCTCTCTTCCTTCAAGTTGCATCTCAAGTTATCACCTTTTCCTGATGCTCTCAATTGTAGTGCTCTCCCTCTCCTACTGCTTTGCATTTATTCTCTATGCATTTATATATGTACATGTTGTCTCCCTTCATAGACTATTTGCTTCTTGAAAACATGGGTTGTTTCATTCTTTGTGTAAGGAGGCTGTAAACTACTTATGGCATGAGGGTGTCACTGCGTGGCTGCAGAGGGAGGTAGAATAGATATCTCTGACCGCCTCTTCTTGTCTCTAAGAGAAAACTTTTAATCTCTGCCAGGACAGGAAGCAGGAGGTCAGGGATGGAAACATTTATTCTGCCATCCTCAGAGGGGGGAAATTGGGTTAGAAATACATTTATCTGCTCCCTTAAATATTATTAGTCTAAGGGATATATTTTCAGCTTCAAGCTAGACTTCTGATTTCTATACATTAATGGAGAAAGGAGGGCTCCAAGCTTTATATCCAAGACTTAACTTCCTTCCCACCAAAGAACCAGTTTCACAATGAACATACATGGCAAATAGCATTTATCCATGTTGACAAGGTTGTAATGGTAATGGGATTTGAAGATCTTCCATGCCCCTTGTATTGGCAAGCTAACAGGTACTTAGTACTTAGTTTTAAGTTCATAATTGTGTCAAGTGTTAAGACCCAGACCTTGTGAATCCCACAGTGGGATGGACTTACTGGTGTAGCAGGAAGGGGTGGGGCAGGGAGGAGATAATACCATATATAAGGAGAGGCCCAGGCTGGAGAGGGAAGAGATTTTGAGAACAGAATCTGTAGGGGCATAACTTCTTCTGAGAGCCAGCCAGAGCTTCTGCTAAGGACTTCTGCTGAGAACTGCTGGGAACTGGAACTGCTGGAAGCAAGCAGCATTGAGACTGAGCAGCTATCCTGAGTGAGGAGAGGAATATCTTTGCCTGAGGGAGCCTGTTTTGTTTTGAAGGCTTGGGAACGTGGGTGTTCACTGCATTAACTATGTGTACCAACTTCGTGGCTACTATAATGACTTTGACTTTCTGGTTTGGGGACTCGACTTTCTGGTATCTGAATAAATGCTTTGGCTCTGTCCACCATGTGGAGAGCCTATTACATTTTGTGATTCACAACTACACCAGCATATTGATAGTCACTGTGGGCATTGTGAATACTGCATTGTTGTAAGTAATTCAGCTCTGTCAAGAAAGTGTATCTCAGATTTCACTCAAGGGGAAAATTCCCCAAAATCTCTATTGTAGCAAACTGGAGTTGGAAACATGGTGGAGACTGCCAGTTCCTCTTAGGTGCTGGCTTCTTCTCAAAATCTTTTCCCCTTTCAGCCACCTAAAGTGGGGTTAATATCATGCATCTTCTCTCTCTCAAAGCTAGAAGCCATAAAAGCCTGAAGTAACTCAAGACATCAGAGTAGTCAGAAGAGTCAAGAAACTTCCCTTTATTCTGGCTCCCAGTCATCCTCTGTTTCTTGTCATAGTGGCATGGCCATAGCTTTTGATCTCCATCAATGTGAAGAGAGTCCCATCCTTATAGACTCTGGGGCTCAAGTTATATTTACATTTATATCAATGATGAGATGTGTAAATTAGGAATGCTTTGCAGCAATGTAAGTGTCTGATGCCTTGATGAGTTTGGGGCTATTGGTCATTAAAAAATCAGAGATTACAGAGGCAGTTGCCTGGGAACAAGTATAGAATCTGTTTTATAAATCTTTAATTTCTGACAAAAGGTCTTAGAGGTTTTTATTCATGGATCCCCAGTGGGTCCATTTGGATCTAGTGGGTTCATGAACTTGGATGGAGGAGAAAAAGTACATTTTTATCTTCACTAATCATTAGTTTCTTTTGTCATCCTTTGAATTTAAACCATGTTATGCATTTCAAAACACTATTCTGAAAATGGGCACATGGCATCAGATTGCCAAAGGGGTTCATGAAACAAAACAAAAAAAAGATTAAGAACTTCTAAAGAATCCACAAGTTAGATAACTGGACAAATAAATACTTAAAGGGACAGTAGCACCTTAAAACTAAGTTAATAATTTACTATTTACTAAATACTAATAGTTTATTATTATAGCATGACAGTTGTTAATAGTTTGCATAATCTAAAAACTGAATAAATCTTTACATAATGCTTTCTGATGTTTTTATTGATGTATTTATATATTTTACATTATAATTATAATTTATATGTCCTCTGATCCCTCCTTTCTTAGCACCAGGTAAATTATCAGGGTTCCAGAGTACATGAAGAGTTTGTAACATGTCTCCTCTCTGTCATTATTGTCTTGAGCTCCCATTTACTGTGCTTACTTCATTTTTAGGATCAAATGACTAGCACCCCAGTTCTATTTAACCACATAGTATCCAGTGACTTCTTACAAAGGGAGTTTTTACTTCAAAGATTTTTCCATAGCATCTGTGAGATATACTTTCCCTATGCCACCTCAGAATCTGGGGAAATAGGCTTAAAACTTAATTAAGTTCATATATGACATTGGTCCTTCCAAGTATCTGTCCAAAAGATGAGTTCTTTATTGGGCTAAGGTTGAACTGGCTGCAAAACCTGTTCTGAATTCTAGAGGCTCATTCTCCTGAGGTCAGCTATTCCATTCTGTATCGAAGTTCTACTTTATTTGCAGTAGACCTCTACTGTGTCTGGGTTTTTGTGGCATGTCTAGTATCACAATGACCCGAAGTTAATAGGAAATGTATTCATTCTACTCAAAAGCTTTGGGAAGATAGTTCCCCAAATGGAACCAGTTCTTATCTATGACCTCTCAATCTCTCTCACCCCACATATCCAATCAGGTGCCATTTTCTCCCTCATCTCTTCCCTTCTTTCTATGCACTTTGACCACACTAGTTCAGGTCCTCATTATCTCTAGTGTGGGCTGTTGAAGTAGTCTTCTAATTGGTCTCCCTGACTCCAATTTCTCCCCACTCCAATGTATTCTCCATACAGCTGCCAAAGTGATTTTCCCAGAGTTCATTTCTGACCATATTACCCACCTCTTCAGTAAACTCAGGTGGCTCCCTATTACCTCTGTGATAACATATAAATTCTTCTAGTATTTAAAGCCCTTCACGACCTAGGTGCAAACTACTTTTCCAGACATTATATTCCTGTTGGCACATTCTGTTTTAGTGATATTGACACTCTTACTCTTCTTCATACATGACACGCCACCTTCTTATTCTGTGCTTTTTGAACTAGCTGAAGTCCAAGCCTGGACTATACATCCTCCTCACCTCTACCTCTTAAATTCCCAATATTCTTCAAGACTCAGTTTAAGTGCTATTTTGTATATGAATCCTTTCTTTCTTTTGTGCAAACTTTTAAATAATTTTAAACTTAAATATTAAATGAGAAGAGAAAAAAAGAACATTTCCATGTACACAGCAGAACATGAGAGTATTCAACATAAAATAATAAATTCCCATTTCAAGAAAACCTGCACAATAAATACTAAACATTGTTTTCAAAGCTACCCAGCTTTTCTCTGCTTCCTTCTTGGTTTTTGTTTATTCTCTACTATGTACTTGTTACTTTATTTTTTTCTCCCCTACCCCAGAGAAGACTACAATTAAACACAGATGTGTGTGTATGTACACACCCCCCCAGATAGCTATAAACATATATACACACACGTGTGTGTGTGTATATATATATACACATATGTATGTATATGGCCATACTATGCATATTCCTATTTGCATTTCTTTTTCTAGAGGTAGAGGGCATCTTCCTTCATAGCTCCAAGTCTTTCCGTGTTTTTCTTAAATCAAACAGCTCATCATTTCTTATATCACAACAATATTCCAATACATTCATATCCTGAGAGATTGTCTATGAAAGTTCCTCCCCCACCACCAATTTTCTACTTTCCTTCTATACTTGGCTATGTTGGCTTTATTTATACAAAAAATTAAAATAATGTAAATCATCCATTTTATATTTCAATAATACTCTTGCATTATGTAATTTAAGGTCTAATACTGCTGAGTCTCCTTCCTTCACATTTTTTCCCTTAGTTTCTTTGAAATTCGTGACCTTTTGTTCTTCCAAATGAATTTTATTATTTTTTCTAACTCAGTAAAATATTTTTTTTAGTAATTTAATTGAGATGGCATCGAATAAATAGATTAGGGAAAATTGTCATTTTTATTATATTTACCTACTCATGAACAATAAATGTTACTCCAACTATTTAAATCTACCTTTATTTGTATAAAAAGTGTTTTATGTTCATGTTCCAGTGCCTGTTTTGGCAGGTATATTCTCAGGTATTTTATACTGTTTAGTTACTTTAAATGCTTTAAAACAATACTGAATAATATTGGTGACAGTGTAGTTTCCCTATTTTTCTCTTATAAATTGAATCTATTTTAGCTTTAACTTTGAGATTATGATTACTACTGCTTTTTTTTAACATAAGAAATTCTAGCCCTTTATTTTATCTCTGTGTGGAAAATCTTAGGTGCGGGTAGACTCCAGACTTTTCAGGATTATGAAGAGTTCTAACAACTACTTCTTTAAGATCTTGTTTGACTCACCAACTACATGCTGGACATTTCCAGTTGGATGTCCCACAGGCACCTAAAATTCAACATATTCAAAAGGGACCTAATTATCTCTCTTCCTGAAACCACTCCTTTTCTAAACCTCCCTGATCCTGTGTAGGGCATCACCATCATTCCAGTTGTCCAGGTTCGCTACTCTGGCATCAATTTTGACATTCCTTCTCCCTTATGGGTATGTTTTTTTTTTTCAGTTCAGTCTGACTCTTCATGATCCCATCTGAGGTTTTCTTGGAACAGATACTGGAGTGGTTTGCCATTTTCTTCTCTAGCTCATTTTACAGATGAGGAACTGAAATAAACAGGGTTAACTGACTTGCCCAGGGTCACTAGCTAAAATGTCTGAGGCTACATTTGAATTCAGGAAGACGTCTTCCTGACTTCAGGCCCACTACTCTATACATTGAGCCACCGATCTACCTTATTCCTTCTCCCTCACCCCTGCTATTTAACATCTTATCATGTTCTGTCCATTTTACTTCCATAATATCTGTTCTATCTCCTCTTTTTTCTTCCCCCTCACTTATTCACTACTCTTATTACCTCTCACACATTCTATTTCAATATCCTCTTAACTAAAATTTCTGCTCCCAGTCTTTCCTTTCTCCGATCAACCCAAAGTTATCACAAGCCTCTCTTTTAACTCTTGGTGTGCCTGCAATAGGACACAGGGTAGTAACTCCAGCCTTCTGTCAGAGAAAGGTTGGCCAGCCTGGACATTTTCTACTCAGATGCCTCTTTCAGTCTTTCTTTATTAATCTTTTTTCCATCTGAAATGGTTGTATCTTAATATCTTTCCCTAACCCAATCAGTGTTATCTTTTTCTAACTCAATAATCCTTCTTTTAAAAAATGTTTTATTAGTGATTTTTTTACATCAATGTAAATCCCTCACAACAGAACCCTCTCTTCTAAAAAAAAAACACAACTAAACAAAATATATGAAGATACTGACCATATCTAAATTTTTTTGTCTTCCCCCACACCTATATTTCACCACCTCTCCCTGCAGAGAGACAGATTTACCATCAGTTTTCTGTAATCGTCTCATTCTTTTTTTATATCTGTCCCACTCTGTTCTCAATGCAACTTTGATATTCCATGTATTTCCTACTGAGATACAGCTGCTAAGGTCAAAAGCTCCAAAAAAGAGACTTAAGGCTCACTGTGCTGAGTCAGAGGATACAATATAGCTTCAACATCTAAAAGAGAATTTTCCCAATGAATCTCAGATGGACATTGTAATAGAATCAGTAGAGATTGTCCATTAATAAAATGAATATACAGTCTAGAGACAATCTAGTGAGGAAGAAAACATAAAGTGTGATCAGTCAAACAAAAAGTATTTATTGGGTGCCTATAATTTAACAATGCAATTACATTTAACAACCCTACTATAAGCAGAATATTGCCAAGGTCATTCTCTGCATCCTGGGTCATCTCTAGTTGTCTTGCCACTGGAAGAGAGAACAAGGTTGTCAACCTTGTTCAACTTTGTGCAACTCTGACTCACTTAAATCCAAGTCCTGAGCAAGTCAAAACATCACCCTGTGATACTTCAGATAACAAAGGACAGGGGCAGCCAGGTAGCACAGTGAGTAAGAGCACCGGCCTCAGATGCGGGATGACCTGGGATTGAATCTAGGCTAAGACACTTAGCACCCACCCAGAAACACCTGGCCATGTAACCTTGAGCAAGTTACTTAACCCCAATTGCTTAAAAAAAAAGAAAAAAAATCAAAGAACAAATACTGTCTAGGCAATGGGTGAGATACAAAGTTTAGAGAAGAGATAGTCCCTTGCCTTGTGGAGGTTATATCAAACAAGAATAATTTTAAAGCACTTAGCATAGTGCCTGGCACATAGTAGATGCTTAATTAATGATTATTGCTTCCCTCCCTCCCTTCCTTCTTTCCTTCCTCGCTCTAGGTCCTCAAGTGTGGTCCTTTGACTGAATCCAAACCTCATAGAAAAAAATCCCTTTAATAAAAGGATTTGTTTTGTAAAACTTGGACTCGGCCAAAAGGCTGAACCCAAAGACCCATCTAGTCACTAGATGATAATACAATTAGGTGGTTTAAGAGTTGGCTGAACAACTCACCCTGAAAATCATTATTAGTGGTGTTAGTATCTTGGAGATAAGTTGTTAGTGCAACGATACAGGCTTTGTCCCAGACCATGTATTTAATATTTTCTATTTCTCAGGGATTTAAAGGAATAAATAGTATAGTTATCAAATATTTAGGAAAGGAGAAATTGGAAAAAGAAATAGACCATATTTTGGTTGATAGAATCTGGATCTCAAAATATTTTAACAGACTAGAACATTAGATTAAATCTATTAAGCTAAATTTAAAACCAACAAACGCAAGTAAGGACCTACACTTAGGCAGTTGACTTTTTTTTAACTCAAGTATAAGAGGAGGGGGGATGAGGCTAGCCAACAGTTCATATGCAAATGCCATGGAGTTTTTAGTTAATAGCAAATTTAATGAATTATGTGTGACATGAGAATCCAATTCCCTAATTGGATCTTTTGAGAAGGGATGGTTGGGTGGGAAGGATATGTGCCTGTGTTCAGATTGGTGTGAGAAATACCAGGTATTTGACAAAGTTTGTCACGTCATTCTTATGGACTAGGTAGAAAGATGTAGGCTAAATAATATTAGTTAATTAGTTATATTGTAAAATGAACTGAAGGAAATGACAAAACACTCCAGTAAATGTGCCAAGAAAATCCCAGATGGCGTCATAAAAAGACAGACCTAACTTAAAAAATGACTGAACAAAAAATATTAGGTGTATTCAGAATTGATCGAATGGTTGTACCCATAGTTTTGTTATTAATGATTCCGTGTCAAATCAGAAAAGCTCTCCAATAGAGTATTCCATGGATCTCTGCTTATCCCTTTGCTATTTAACATCTTCACTGGTGACTTGAGTAGGGACATAGAAGTCATGCTGATCAGACTTATAGATGACATAAGACTTGGTGGGATAGCTAACATCCTGGATGAGAGAGCTAGTTAAGCAAGATTTTGAAAGGTTAGAACATTGGGTTGAATCAGATAAGATGAAATTTAAATTAAATTTAAAGTTTAATAATTGAATTAAAATTAACCTCCAAACATGAAAGGGAGGAGGTGTGGTTATTCAATAATTTACCCTTAGTGAAATGCAAACTCAATCTGAGTCAATTGTGTGATAGCCTGGAAAGCGAATGTGCTTTCAGGCTGTATTAATAAGTATAACCTCCAGAAATAATAAAAGAATAATAGTCACACTTACACCGGAAAAGTCACATTCTGCATATTGTGTTCAATTTGGAGTACAACATTTCACCAAAATGGAGAAGGGCCTAGAGATCAAACCATATAAAGGTTGGTGGAAGGAATCAGGGATGTTAAACTTGGAGAAGATGCAGAAAATGTCTGACATCTGTAAATATTTGGAGAGACTCCAAGCATATGTTCTGACTGGCCACAAAAGATAGAACTAAAAGCAGTGGTTAGAAATTGGAAAAAGAAAAAAAGGCAAATTTAAGCTTGAGGTAAAAGAAAATTTCCAAAAATTGAAGCTATACAACAAGCCAGCTCTATTTGGAATGGATTGCTTTGGGCAATAGTTTCCCCTCTCTCGTGGCTTTCACATGAAGGTTAGACGATCTCTTGTTGGGCACATTGTGGAGGGGGATTCTTATTCAGGAATAGATTAGACTAGATGGCCACTGGGGTCCTTTCCAACTCTGAAATGTGGTGATTGTGTGATATATAACTTTTTCTTACAAAGAACTGTCCTTCTGAATCAACATTGATTTTAGAATTTCTCCTTGAAAATACTTTTGAGAACAGGCTGGACATGAAGTTGGTTGTATTTCTTAGCAAATTAGCTTCATCCTACTGCCAGGAAAAGCCCTGAATTTAAACAGTTATGATTGTTTCTTTGCTTTGCCTTACTTTGTCCCAGAGCCATGAGACTACAAATGGTCAGTGCCCTTGAATGAGTTATGAAGCAGCTCTAAGAATGCTGTTAAGAATGGAAAAACCCTGGGCATTTTTACTGCTTTGTCTTTGTTACAGTGTAGTATCTAATTCTACAAAATGGTTCTAAAATAATTTGATTTTTTAACATTATTGTCTTCCCAGGCATTCGATAGATCTAATGAAATTAGAAGCTTTATAGTCTAGTGGATGTTACTAGCCTAAGAACTGGGAGACCTTGATTGTCTTTTTAGTTTCCTTGTTGATATGCTGTGAGACCTTGGACAAGTGACTCAATCTCTCTATATATCAGTTTCTCTTAAAGAAAAAGGGAAATGATGGCATCTCCCCCCTTAAACAAATTAATTCAAATTTTACAAGAAGCCTAAGTTCCTTGGAAATGGTTATAAAAAAGCTTTGCTTGAAAGGGGAGGTGGCCCTTTAAGGCTAGGCTATAGGAAACAGTGGAGAACAAAAATGGTTGTTTTCTTGAAAATATGCTAGAGTTTGCATCAGTTTCTTTTCTATAAAGAATGATACTGTATTTTACACAATAATGTAATATAATTTTATGTAATAGATGAAACACATTGTTATTAATTAGCATGTAGTCAACATCAGTAAAGTAGATTATGATAAGGGTTAGATTACATTTACTTTAAAATTTTCTTTTGTTCAAATTGAAAACCAGGGCTTAATATTAATTCTATGGAGTATGAAGATTTTCCTGATCAGGAAGGATGTGGACATTTCTAGGACTAATATTATCCATTGTTGATTGTTGTAAATTGTATTAATTGAGGGGACAGAACTCTGGAACATATGCCTTTGTTGTTGAAATAAAAATAAAACCCACAAGGGCCCCTTTAAAACCCATTGCAGCCCAGCCCTGAGATGTGTAGAAATAAGCCACAGTGTTTTGGTCTTTATTTATTGGGGCTGGGGGTGGGGCTGCATAATCTAATTATCTCTCATTAGTCCAGAGCTGATTATTTCATTTATCTTTGTAAATGTGACAACAAAAGGCTCACTTTAATTAAGCAGATCAGCAATTAGCTGTTGTTTTATAGGAGTTCTAAACATCCCAGCACTAATAGCAGAGAGCGAGATTATAATCAGAGGCCCAGGGAAGAATTGTGGCTGAGGACAGCTTGATTTACAACCCCATTTAAGGGAACACAATCAAGGCAAGGATGGGGTATGTGTATGTGTGGGGGTGGGGGTGGGGGGGGGGGGGGGGACTCCAAAAACATAGGCAAGAAAGGGCCTAACCAAGACAAGGGGCAGCTTTGGGGAGAACCAACAGAGGGAACTGAGGTGATCTGGCCCCAGTGATTCAAAGGGCAACTATCTGGTTAGTATTCCAGCAAAGCTAGATTTTGGTCAGTGGAGGATAATTATGCTCAGAGACCCAGAGAAGCAGTAGGCACCAAAGAGGTCATTTAGTCCATCCTCCCACCCAATAAAGGAATCCCCTCCACTACATCCCTGCCAGATGTTCTTCTAGCCTCAGCTCAAGCAAGCCCTTCCCTTTGTCCACGAGATTCTCTTCCAAAGGAACAAATGAACAGCAGGGCTTTAATTTCTGTGGGTTTCCTCAATCTCTCTCATCCCCCACTCCCCACCCCTGCTGCAGTGGATAGAGGAAGTTGGAGTCTGGAATCTTCCAGATTGGAGTCTGGAAGACCTGAGTTCACATCCAGTCTCAGACACTTTGTTATGGTAATGGGCAAGTCATTTAACCTCTGCCTGCCTCAGTTCCCTCAACTGTAAAATGGTGATCTTAATAGCACACCTACCTCACAGGGTTATTGTGAGGAGCAAATGAGATAAATTTGATGTAGTGCTTACTTAGCACAGTGTAGCACATAGTAGGTGGTTAATAACTGCTTATTCCTTTTATCATTTCTATCAATCCAAGCCATCCTCAGTTGATACCTCTATTATTGCAATAGGCTTCAACCTTTGCCAGTTCTCAGTGACCTCTCCTATTTCCCAGAAATGCTTTTCTCACTTCCATTCAGTTCCTCTTGTCTGGAATATCATCTTCCAGGCTCTCTCTGCTCCAAGCAATTCTTGAGACATGGCCAGACTAATTTTCCTAAAGCCCTCCATTCATAGTATTATTTCCCTGCTCAGTAACCTTCATTTCCTATAGATAAAGTCCAACAATATTAGCCTGGCATTCAAAACTGTGCACAATCTTATTTTGCTCCAACTTTGTTACCCACTGTTACTCAATCCAATCCAATTCCACAATAATTTTCATTCTTGCTCCCTCTTCACTCTCACCAAATTAATTTACCCTAAAATTCTTGCTTCCACATGGTACAATGGAAAGAGCACAGGCTCAGGAGTCAGAGGACATGAGTTTATATGCTACCTCTGATACCACCTGTGTAACTTTGGACGAGTCCCTCGGGCATTGCTGCTTGGGCCTCATTTTCCTCATTTGTAAAACGAAGGGGTTGGACTAGTTGGCCTCTTAGGTTTCCTCCACCACTGGATTGGTGATTGTGTTCCTATTTCTACTATTTAGACAACTCTCTTTTTCCTATTCTTCACTTACACAAATCTCACAGATCCTTGAAGACCCAGTTGAAACCAATTCTCTTCAATTCAAAAAGAATTTATTAAATGACTACTGGGTGCTAGAGACTGATAAGTGCCAGAGATACAAGGATAAAAATATGAGCCTACTTCAAGGAACATACATTTGCACTTCAGTTCAGACAAATTCAACAAATATTCATTGAATGCCTACCATGTGTAAGGTAGCTTCTCCAAGAAGTCCATCTTGACTATTTCAGACTGTCATAGTCTTTTCTGTCTGTTTGTCTCTCTCTGTTTCTGCCCCTCTCTCTTCTTTTCTCTCTGTCTCTCTTTCTCTCTCCTCTTTCTCTTTCTCTCTCAGGCTCTTCTAGCATTTACTATACCTGCCACTTTCTCTCTTTTTGTACCTTATATGGCCTGTGGTAACCTACTTCTTTTCATTGTGTCATCTTGAGCTGCTTTGCTTTGGGAAGAACCCTTGCAGCAGCCCTCTAATGACTACAGGTACAGTTGCCCAATTCCTTATCTTTGTCATGTGTACAAGGGCTCTTAGATTATGAATCTTATGATTCAATTCAGTTTGGCCCATTGCTACTTGATGCAGGCCATTTAGCATATAGCTAGTGCATAATGATGCTTTATTCTTCCAAATCACCTTCAGTTAATCAATTGTGACTGATTTTACCTGTGGATTGTGAGTAAGAGCCAAACCCCTCTTAAACTTCAAAGTCACAGTATTATACTAATAACCATATACTTCCAAATGGATACAATGGCATGCATGACTCATCTTCGACTTTTGATGGGTTACAGCACAGCCATCATGTGCCCTTATTGAAAATCATTTCTATTAATTACTGATAAATGCATACAATAGTACTTCTTGCATACTTACACATCATTCCAAATGGATAAGAGCTGCTTACTATAGCAATCCCTACTCATGTCCCTCCAGATCTCTCTTTGCCCTTTGCCCCATCCATTTGTTAAGCATTTCTATTGATGCACTTACTATGGGTTACAGTTATAGCTCCAGCTCCACTTGCCCTTCCATGAAAGGGCCAACAAAATCATAATGTCTTGTACCAATTTAGTCTTCTTTTCTTGTGAAACAGTATTTCTCTTCCAGTGCTTTCTGTACCTTGTCTCTCTTCCTCCTCTCTTCTCACTGACTGCTCTTATCAGGCTAGCCTTTGGGCTCTCTTCAAGATACTTTAACTAGACCATTAGCTCCTTGAGGGTAGGGAGCTATTAATCAGAGCCACAACTATCAGTTCTGGGACTGGAGGTAAACACCACAAAATGTGCAATAGAGAAAATAGCATTTTAAGGGACTCTTTACTCAGGTTTGGAAGATAAATTCAGTGGGGAGTGGGTGGGGTATAAAGATGAAACTTTATATCTGAAGTATGCTATATGGTAATTTCCTAGTTTAACTATTTCTTTTGCTTACTAGATGCTACACTCAATTCTTTATACCATATGCAGTGTTATCAATGTCCTCTACATTTCACTGCCCTGGGAAAAGCTTCATTTGCTTCCATCTTAGTTATAGCTCTGATATTTATTACATTTCTAAATACTTTCTGCCATATTTGACACCGTGTTATGAAGCTGGAAGGCACCCATTAATTATTTGTTGAATGAATGAAAGAGTGAAAGTTTTTCTGCCCAATAGGAGAAACTTGATGAATCCCCCTGGCAAGACAGCAAACTTTTCACTCAACATCTAACATCCAGAAGTAGGATATATCTGCCTTCTGTTAATATGAGACAACAAAAGGCAGTTAATTTTATTTTTAAAAATTGTCAGGTCACTTTAAGGTATGCAAAATGAGTGGTTTGATTATAGTTGCTGTCATTTTAACTTTCCAGTGGGCTACGTTAGCATCATTTCAACACAATTTTATTTAAAAAATTTTTTAAAACAAATTCCTCAATTACATAGCTATGTAGTTGAGCAAAACATATTCCCACATTAGCCATTTCTGAAAATGTTTGTCTCTTTCTGTATTTTAAGTTCATCATCTTTCATGTCAGAAGGAGAGAGATGTGTTTCATCTCCAGTCTTTTGGACTAATAGTTTATCATTGTATTGATCAGAGTTCTAAGGTCTTTCAAAGCTGTTTTTCTCTATAGTATTATCATTTTATACATTGTTCTTCTAGGTTTGCTTACTTCACTCTGTATCATTTCATCAAGGTCTTTGCGGTTTCCTCTGAGACTATTCATTTCATAATTTCTTATGGCACAATAAGATTCCATTACATTAATACTCCGAGTTTTTTCAGCCATTCCCCAGTTGGAGGACATACCCTTACTTTCCAATGTTTTTCTTCTACCATGAAAAGAACTACCATAAATAATTTTATACACAATAGATTATTTCTCTCTTTGCCTTCTTTGGGGTATAGGTCTAGTAGTGGTTTTTCTGGGCTAACATATACTCAGTTTGGTAACTTTTGGGGCATAGTTCCAAATGACTTTCCAGGGATATAAGTTTTAGAAGAGTATTAAGAGACTTGGGGTCTGATACTAGCTTTTCCACTAACTATCTGAATCACTTTGACTCTGAATTTCCTTTCTGGGCTCATTTTCCTCATCTGTACTTCAAGATGTTTGTATAGAAGATATTTAGGTCCTTTGATCTGGAAAATTCCATGACAATATCATTGGTGGATATTAGCAGTGTCCTACTGGAAAAACTGACTAGCACAGTATGAATGGGATCAACACTGAAATGATATTTGGAGGGTTTTTTCTTGAATGAATGAAAAAGCATTTATTAAGCACTTACTACATGTACTCACTGTGTTAACTACTGGGGATACCAATACAAGATAATCCTTGCTCTTAAGAAGTCTACCTTCTAATTGGAGAACACATATCCAGGGAGTTGTAGCCAGAAAGAGTGGTGGTAGGAGTAATCCAGGATTGGGGTTTGGAAAAGACAAGAGTATTGGTGGGCATATAGAATAATAGTTCAAAGGTATAGGACTTTACAAATTTAAATTTGTTTGACAGGATATAAAATTTTTATGAGAGGAAAACTGATTTGGGAAAGTAGAGAGGGTTCAAAAGCCTAGAAATTGCTTTGAAGACAGAGAATTGGTTTTAATCACTTATAAGGAAATACTACAAGATTGAGCTGGAGAGTTTTAAGAATGATGAGGCACAAGGAGAACTGGAAGGAGAGTAGCTTATGATTATAGGAATTTCAGAGTTATATGGTTGATGATAAGATTAGGGATATGATAATTCTTTGGCTAAATAGTTGTTTGTCTAAAGTGAAATGGACCTGAAGATTATAGGAGTTAAGAATATTGAGGAGTTGGAAAGTAAAGGGTTTTGAGAGAACATCTGCACATACATTGAAATAACTCAGTATAAGGGCAGGGGAGGGGAAGGAGAGAAAGGTTGCAAGTCAGGTACCTAACTCCTTGAGAAAAAAAGGGATGGTAGAGAATAGCCACCTGGATCTGAATGGGAGAAAATCTCAAAAGAGAAGTTGCTGAATAATGACGATAGGAGGAATTTGGAAGTGACAGTGAGGAGAAAGAAGCATACTTGTCCACATCAAGGAACATCAGCGAAGGTGCCGGAGAGGATGGCCAGGTATAGCGGGCCAGTCCTAACTTAGCTTATGTATTACCAAACTTGTTAACTCTACAAGTGTCTGACATAGTTCCCCCCAACCAGCCCCATGATCAGTGTTGACAGAAGTTTGTTGAATTGGATTGTTGAGGAAAAGAGACTTGATTTGGGAAGAAGGATGGTGAGTTTGGTTTTAGTAATGTTTAGTTGGAAGTGATGGTGAAACATCTAAGTAGAAATGTCCAATGATAAGGTACAGATGTAAGGTCTGAGATTTGGTGAGAGATAATGCATGAAGGAGATTTGGTTTCTGTATTCCCAAATGTAAAAAGAGCACTGGGAAAAGATCTGAACTTGAATTCTGATTCTGTTGCAAGTCACTTCACCTTCAGGAACCTCTTGCTAACCTCTATGAGTTAAATGAGAGGTTTGAACTAGGATCTTCAGGGTTTTTTCTAGCTTTAAATCATTTGATCTTCTTTAGATAGTTAAGTCGTGGAATCAGATGATGGAGAGAATGTACAGAAAGGAAAATAGAAGGCTGGGAACTGAATCTTGGAATATACCCACATTAAGAAGGTGAAAGATAAAAAAAATAAGAATAAAAAAGTAGACATAGAAGTAGCCATAGGAATAAAAAGAGAACCAGCAAAATGTGGAGCAAAATGGAAGGCAAGGGAGGATACAGTTTTAAGGAGGAGAAAGTAATCAACTATTAAATGATGCAGATAGGCATAGAGAAAGGCTGAGAAAAAGCCACTGGATTTATCAATTTGGCAGTCATTAGTGGTATTGAAGAGTATAATTTCAGTGTCGTGGTGAGTGCCAAAGTCTGACTGGAAGGGGTTAAGGGAAGAATGGCTGATGAGAAAGAGAAGTGGATAAAGACAGAATGACATAGCAGGATAGAGGGCAGGACTTGGAGTAAGGAAGGCACATATTGGTTGCATCACTTAGGGAATTCACTTAAACTCTGTGTTCTAGACAACTCTAAATCTATAGGTCATAGAAAATCTGTGGACCTATATTGATATAGGAAGTTTCCTCACCAGGGAGTTTCTTTTACCAATGAATCCACACTTACCGTCCCTATCCTTACTATTATAAAGCACTTTCCTCATAACAGCTATGGGATAAAGAGGTAAAGTTATTCTTATCCCCATTTTTACAGTTGAGGCAACTGAGCCTCAGACAGCAAAAGTAAATTGCTCATTACACAGCTAGTAAGTGTTGAAGCCAAGATTTAAACCAAAGTCACAGGGATAATAGCAGGAAGGAATTTTAGAAGTTGTTTAACCCATCATTTTCATTTGGCAGATGAGGAAGTAAGGTCCTAAAAGTAGAAATGAGCTGTCCAAGGTCATAGACTGAATAACAGCGGAGCCAAGTTCAACAGAAAGAGTGCTGAGTTTGGAGTCAGCAGACCTGAGTTTGAACCCTAGATCTGCCACATTACCTATATGACCTTGGACAAGTCACTTAACCTCTCTGGACCTCAGTTTTCCTCACTGGTAAAATAAGGGATCTGGATTTGAAGTTCTTCTCTGTGTTTAAGTCTTATAAGCCTCTTGGTACCTTTGATTTGCTATGCAGTTCTTCCTCATGAACCTTAGCTATTGAAAATGAGAAAGTAACACTTAGGAAATTAGCATTTATATTTGAAACCTGACTTTGTATGTTCAGATACTTCTTTTCTCCAGATTAGTTTTTAAGCTTAAATTGCTTGGATTTGGGGAAATTTTGCAAAACCAACCTGAATTCTCCTACCCGTGTTTCCCCGATAATAAGACCTATCCCGAAAATAAGCCCTCCCCTTACTGTGTAAGATTCCTCTAAAATAAGCCCTCCCCCCAAAATAAGCCCTATTGAGATTGCTACTGTAGTGAAGGCGATCCCCTGCGCTACATGCTACATTACGGTACCCTCTGTATGCACCGTTCCCCCCCCTTCCCCCGGGTGAAACGCATGCCGTGCTCCGAGCTGCATCCAATCAGAGCTGCAGCAGTGAACGCGTCATCCTGTTCTTCCCCAGTGATTTGCTTATTGAATAAAGGTACATTTTTTTGTTCACATTTACCTGTTTATTAAAATTGCTGTCAATGTTCATTAAAATAAGCCCTCCCCTGAAAATAAGCCCTCCGGTGTTTTTCTGTCCAAAAAAAAATAATAAGACAGTGTCTTATTATCAGGGAAACATGGTAATTTGGCTTAATATTTCCAGTATTACATTTGCTATTTTATGGCCTAATTATTTGGTGGAGAAATAATAATGTATTTTACACAGGAATGAATTGTGATGTCATAGGTGAATGTGTGCAAGTCCATAAATCAGCAGGGAACAGTGGAGACCATGGAGGAAGCCTTCTGGCCCTCTCTAATGCTCTTTGGACCTCTTTATGCTAATAAAACAGAGATTTCTCTCCACAGGCCTCCACCTTTGCAAATGGCAACTGTAATAAGCTTGGAGCGGTGTTGCATTATTAGGCTGTTTACCTGCCAGTAATTGGCAATTAAGCTCGATGTAAAAGGGCTAATGGTCTCTTTCCTTCTGTTGGAGAAATAAGAAGTAAAATCTCACCCAAGCAAAGTGAAGGTGTCTGCTGAATTCCCTGGAGCGAGCCAAGGACAGATTGTACCTTTTCCCATTGTTTTCCAAGGGCACCATTGCTGAAAATAAAGATGTATGAAAAATTATAGGGCTGTTTATTTTCAGATTTCTATAATTATGTGTTAGTGAGCTTGTGTGAAGGGAATTTGCTGTCCTTTGGCTATCCTGGAAGGTAGAGAGCAGAATGATTCATCAAAATGGCAAAGAATAGATTATTCCCATTCCAGTCTTCAATAGAGGATCAAACAGTGACTGCTGCAGGATGCTTGGGTCAGGAAATAACAGTAACGAAGGTGAAAATGATCATTCTGCCTTAGTATGACTATGAATCATGATGCTATTTTCTTAAGGGATAAGATACAGGAAAAAAACAACACATTTTTATGGTATTGAAAATAACATGAAAGGTTTTCCCCTATATCCTAAGTCTATGAAGTCTTACTTTTTGATTTTTGTTTTTTTTTACGATATACCAATGTTGTATAAGTTAGTTACTTATTTCAGGTAGGGGTTATTTTTACATGATTCAATTCAATTATTCACAGCACTAACATTTTGATAGGTTGTTCCATAAGATTTACAATTTGATTGCTCGATGTTGAGACAGGAATACCTGGGCTTACCTGCTTTGTTTTTTTTGCCAGAGTCTGAATCCCAACTCTGACACTTAGGAGTTGTGTGAGTATGGACAAATCATATCAACTCTTTAAATCCCAGTTTTCTCATTTGTAAATGAATGATATTGTAGCACCTACCTCCCAGGGATGTTTATGAGGCTCAGATGAGATTTTGTATTTGAAGCACTTTTCAAACATTACACTACAACATAAATATCTACTATTATTATTATTTAATCATTTTGATCCTTACTATATAATCTTTTGAGCAGAGAAGGGGAGACATCATTATTTCTAGTTCAGAGATTATTTCTAGTTCAAATTGAGGTTTAGAAAGATCAGTGCCTATTTAAGGTTACATTGTAAATACGGTTTAGAGCCATAACTATAGCTCAGACTTCTTGGCTCCATTTGGCTCATGCCTTTTGGAATAAATTTCCACATTATTTCCAACTCTTAGCACCTGTGTTTCTTTCAAAACTTTGTCAAAACAGTGACACCTGCTCCAGGAAGCCATTCATGATTCACCAAGTGACTGGTATCCTCCAAAGTTACATTGCATTTATTTTGTTTAGATATAGGAGGATAGGGCAATGCTGATAAATTCCCTCTTTCAACTCTGGAGGTTGAAATCTTCACTGACACTGAAAGTCTTAGAAAGTTGCCTAGAGGGGCAGCCAGGTGGCACAGTGAGTAAGAGCACCAGCCCCAGAGTCGGGAGACCTGGGATCAAATCCAGGCTCAGATACTTAGCACCACACCCAGAAATAATTGGCCCTGTAACCTTGAGCAAGTTACTTAACCCCAATTTCTTAAAAAAAAAAGTTGCCTAGAGCAATGAAAGGTCAAGCGACTTGCCCAGGGACAGTCAGTATATGTCAGAAGTAGGATATGAACCCATCTATTCCTGACTATGAGCCTGCTTGATAGCCATTATACCACACTACCTCTCAGTTTCTCATTTAATTTGCATGAACATATTGTCTCTTCCATTAAAATATAAGCTTCTTGAGGATGGACACTTCCTTTTTTGACTTTGTGTCCCCAAATGCCTAGCACAATCATTGACTTAATAAATGCTTGTTGTGAACATAAACATGGGTAAAGACTGGGGGTGGAGTCAAGATGGGGGTGGAGTAGAAGCAGGACCTCCTCGTGGCTCCTTCCCCAATCCATGTAAAAAGGGGACTCTAAACAAATTTTGGAACTACAGAACCCACAAAACGATACAGAGAAGCTAACCTCCCACTGAGGACAGCCTGACAGGCCAGCAGCAAGTGGCCAGCAAAGCACTCTGGGAGCTGAGCCCAGCCCCACGCTGAGGCTTTAGCCCCAGGGCGGGCCTGACCAACCCCTGGTGGAGGGATTCCAGATCAGCAGCAGCTGTGGACGTTTCCAGAATCATCAACACATAGACAAGAAGGACAAAGTGAGAGGTCAGTACAGTCTGGACTTTGGGACCCAGTAAGTGGAAGTGCGTGGCTTTTGCCCCCTGGGGTGAGAAGCCACTGAGACGCCGGCACAGCCAGCCAGTGCCACTTGGCAGCTTCAGCTCCTGGCATGTAGAGTGTAGGGGGAGCCAAGCACCAGTCTAAGGGGTAATCACTCTTGCTTTAACCTGCTTGGATCTGGATTGCAGTCTAGGGTGGAGGTCCTGGGGTGTGTGTCCAGCTTTCCAGAGCATGTGGAGACCTCAGAGAGGGCACCCATCTAATACCTCTGGCAGCTGAGAAAATCCCAGCATTTGGGATGAAAGCTCCCCTGTCTGGTGGCAGAGTCCTACTGTGGCAAAAAGCCCAGGGGTCAAGTGACTGAGGGGTGACATGACCAGGCAAAGGAAACAAAGCAAACAGAAGATTCCAACATTACACTCCTATTTTGGGGACAAAAAGGAGGAAAGCATGGAACAGGAGGAAGACAGTGAAGTCAGAACTCCTGCACCAAAAGCTTCAAAGGAGAATATGAGCTGGTTACAGGCCATAGAGGACATTAAGAAGCAGATAAGAGAAGTGGAGGAAAAATTGGGAAGAGAAATGAGAACAATGCAAGAAAATTATGAAATAAGAGTCAACAGCCTGACAGAGGAAAATAATACCTTAAAAAATAGACTAACTCAAATGGCAAAAGAGGCTCAAAAAGGCAATGAGGAGAAGAATGCCTTAAAAAGCCTAATTTGCCAGATGGAAAAAGAATCTCAAAGGCTCACTGAGGAGAATTGTTGCTTCAGAATTAGATTGGAGCAAATGGAAGCTAATGACTTTATGAGAAATCAAGATGTTGCTAAACAGATCCAAACAAATGAAAGAATAGAAGGCAAGGTGAAATATCTCATGGGAAAAACCACCGACTTGGAAAATAGACCCAGGAGAGATAATTAAAAATTATTGGACTACCTGAAAGCCATGATCAAAGTAAGAACCTAGAAATCATCCTCCAGGAAGTTCTTAAAGAAAACTGCCCTGATGTTTTAGAACCAGAGGGCCAAATAGAGGTTGAAATAATCCACTGATTACTTCCTGTAAAAGATCCCAAAAAGAAAACTCCTAGGAATATCATAGCCAGGTTCCAGAATTCCCAGATTAAGGAGAGAATATTAAAAGCAGCCAGGAAGAAACAATTTGCATATTATGGAAACACAATCAGGATAACCCAGGATCTGGCAGCTTCTACACTGAGGGATCGAAGGGCTTGGAATATGATATTCCAGAGGTCCAAGGAGCTGGGATTAAAACCAAGAGTCACCTACCCAGCAAAACTGAGTATCATATTTCAGGGGAAATTATGGTCATTTAGTGGAATAGAGGACTTTCAAGCATTCTTGCTGAAAAAAAAAACAGAATTGAATAGAAAATTTGACATTCAGATACAAGAAGCAAGAGAAGCATGAGAAGGTAAACAGGGAAAAGAAATCATAAGGAACTTATCAAAGTTGAGCTATTAACATTCCTACATGGAAAAACAATAATTGTAACTTATGAAACCTTTCTCAGTGTTGAAGGGAATAGAAATATATATATATAAATGCTTGTTGCTTAATTGCTCCATTGGTTACTGTTCTTTCTGCTATGGATTACTTTCTAGTAGGTTTTCAAATCAAAAGTTGCAGTAAAGGTTAATCTCTATTATTTTTCATATTAATCACAGCATGTATGATAGCTCAGATAAACTTGATTTTATCTCACTATGATAGGATGGGTCTTATTGGCTTAGTGTATTAGCTTAATCATGGAATTATTTAAAGAATCTTAAGAGTGGGAAGGTTCCCTCAAATGTCATTTTGTACAATCTCACCCAGTGGAATACCCTTTTCTGCACGTTTCTGACAATCATCCATTCTGAGATGCAGCATGATATTGTGCAAGGGGCCCTGAATTTGGAGTAGAGACCTGGATTCAAATTCTGACTTCTATTACTATTAACATGTGTGGCAAAGGGGAAATCACTTAACCCTCTCTCTGCTTCAATTTCCTCTGCAAAATGGAGATAGTCATCTTTGTGCTGTGTGTGTGTGTGTTTGTATATGTGTAGGACTTTATAAATTGTAAAGTGATATACAAATAAGTGCTATTTTGAGAGTTACTCTCACCCTGCTTGAATGTCTTCAGTGCTGGAGAGTTTACTACCATATGAGGCTTCTTATTCCATACAACTAATTGATAGAAAAATGCTATTATACTGAACTTAAATCTGAATTCCTGTAATTTTCATCTACTTGTCCTATGTCTATGCTCTTGAGAAAAAAGGAAAACTCTGCTCCCTTTTCTATATATTATAGCCCTTCAAATATTTCAAGACAGTTATGTATGTTTCTCCTTAGCCATCTTTTTTATAAGCTAACAGTCTCAGTCCCTTCAATCATTCTTCATGACATGATTTCTAGCCCCTGCCCTTTCTCATCATCTTCCTCTGTATGCAACTCTCATTTGTAAATGTCCTTCTTAAATACTTCAATATTTCTTAGAACCTGTGATATTGATTCTTTCCATTCTTGGAGATTAGAACCCATCCAAACATCTCAGCCAAACTGATTCTAGTCCATATTCCTTCTGAAGATTGTTCATAGAGGATACCCACAAACTCCAAAGACTTTCCTCTAGGTCTTTGGAAACTTGGTGGGTACCAGGTGCAGCTGGTACTCTCATTATGTGATCAGATCAAATCATTTGGCAATCAAGCAAATATTTCCTCAATGAATTCTTTCATGTAATTTCTCATACTCAGCTCCTCATTAGAAATATACAGTAGTCTCATTGTGCCCACCATGCATTTTGCCATTGACTTTTGGGTCACTCATAACTTCTATTCTTTAGAGAGGAGGATTCACAACCATGTAGCCTCACTGAGAGAGTAATTGAGGTCAATTCAATTTAATCATTAAATATTGGTCAAATGGTATTTTTAAAAAGATGAGCTTTCACACTAGGAATCAGCTTGAGGTAACTGAAAACACTGCAGTTTCTCAAATACAGTCCTTTCCACTTTCTCCTAGTCACTTCTGACCCCCTCCCCCTCTAGTTATTAGCACCTTTTCCAGGTATACACAATGAGGTATTTCTTCAATGAATTGACCATCCATCTGCAGGGTTTAGATGGGACAATAGTAATTTTTCTTTCTTACCCATTTATGATTTTAAGGCTAATATCTTTTGAACAATCACAAATCTCACTGAAGAAACCCTATAATATTGTAGAGTCTGTACAATCGGCACAATATAATACACAAACAAGAGTATATGAAAAAATCACTGTCTACAAATAATCCTTCTTCATTTTGGAACTTATATAGGACTTCCTCTAAGAGAGTGACTAACCTCTTTTGTTGAGCTTGCCCATTTTATACTTTGCTCAAGGTTTATCAACATTGAACAGAAGGAATCCTGTATGATGTCAATATCTTTATGAGTCAAGTTAACAAGCATTTATTAAGCACTTAGTTTGTATCAGGCACTGTGCTAAGCACTGAGGATTAAAAAAAAAGGCAAAGAATGTTCTTGCCCTTAAGAAGTTCACAAAATACAATGGGGAAGAAAACATGCAAAAAATTTTGTGAAAACAAGATATATAAGGGATAACTTTGAAAAAATCTTAGAGTGAAGACACTAGTAAGGGATATTAGAAAAAGCTTCCAGTAGAAGGAGTGATTTAAGCTGACTTGAAGGAAACCAGAGAAGTCAGAAGTAGAGATGATGAAGGAGAAAGTTCCAGGGATGGGGGGACAGCTAGTGAGAGTTCTGAGGGTGGAATGACAGAGTATCTCCTATGAGGAACAATGAGAAAGCTAATGTCACTATATCATATACATGGAGAGGAGAGTAAGGTATAAGGAGACTGAATCTCCTTGTTGGGGAAGAGCTGGTAAGGCTACATCTTGTGATGTAGAGCTAAATACTTTTTGTAGTTGCAATGGAAAAACAATAAATATACTAATATCTTGTATTTTGTGTACTTTTAAAATCGATTATATGACTATAAAGATGTGGTTTGCAGTAGAAACAGATTTGCGAAATGCTACCTATTCTCTTCTCATATTTTCATTGAGTATGACTCTGATGAATCCATAGTGATCATCAAGTACACCCTTGCTCAAATAGGTCATTCTTATACCAATTTTATAGTGATAAAGTTGTCACATGAGTCTATTATTACTGATATTCTTTAATCACCTTTTTGGGGAATATAATCATTTGAAATTCTTTTCATTCTTTTGATACATTTCCCTTCTAAAGAGATCATGTAAAATGACTGTTTAGTACTTTCAAGATTATGTTACCTCTAGAATAGATTTTTTTGGTGTCCTTTTGTTTTTTCCAAGCTTTTTTCCCCTTACAATCTGTATCTTTCTAAGACAATTGAATTCTCCTGTATATAGCCGTTGTGAACATAGGTGTTCAAGTGGTTTTACTATTACTGCTGTTGAAAATAGATCATTATAGAAACAGGGACATCTCAGGTGAGTTTATATTCTAAACCAATGTTCCTCTTGGTGTCTTTGCAATTCAACTTGAAAAAGAGAACAAGCATTTTCTGGATAATATAGTTTCTTGGCTCTTTGTCCTTCTTGGTTAAATTTTTGCAGGAAATGGTGGCAATTGAAGTTCATATATTTTTCTTTTGGGGGGACCCATTTGAATGGGTCAGATTGGAGCTGCTACAATTGTTTTTCCCCCTTTTTCCTTTTTTCTAATTTGACCTTAATATTGAACTTTGCTCTTTCTAACCAATTGAATGATACACACATACTCTCTCTCTGTTTGTATCTATATACTTATCTGTGTGTGTGTGTGTGTATATATGTATATGATTCTAATATGACTCCCACATATGTCAACCATACTAAAACTTACTTTTCTCCATCATTCATGTTGAAGTCACCTTGCATCAAGTATTTGATGACTTGATTTAGAATGTCTTTGAAAGTTCTTCATATAATTTATCTCTTCATCATATACACTTATTTATGATGAACTTTGTGCTTATTCTCATCCTGAATATTGTAAGAAGAGATGATCTAGTATCTTATAAAATGACCTTCCTTGTTGCCTTTGAGTACACAAAGAAACCACCAAATCAATCAATTTCTTTGTTTTCTTCTCCAAAGAGAACCTGTGATCTCTCCTTCTATTTAGCTACAGTTTCCTTTTATCTTCTGCTTTTCTTTATCATGAGAATATCATTGTTGATCTGGTTTAGTTTTTTCCAATGATACATCAATTTTCTTACTAATGGATAAAGACCTCACATTTAAGTTCATAGGTGGTCTCTGAAGTACACCACACTTGCTACACTCTAATTGTCTTCCTTTTACCATCACTGTCCAAATAGGAAGGGGTTGCTTAAGACTAAGGATCAGTTTTTAGTTTTCTTTGTTTCATGGGCTGACATGACTAAAGAATTCTTCACCTACAGGCCAGACTAGTGGTGATAAACCTCTTTGTTTTAATTTGGTTGGTTTTCAGAACCTTGTCATTGCTGAGTTCTACTGACATTCTACCATCTCCTCCAACTGGGGATGATATTCCTGGGACATCACAGGATGGGGAATCAAAACACCTGGGTGCTAAGTGCAGTGCCAGCATTGCCTTCTTAAAATGATTTTGTTGCAGCTTCTTCACTTTTCTGGATCTAAGTTTTCCCACCTAATAGGTGAGAGAACTTGACCAGAATGACCTTTGTAGCTTTAGAACTCTGTGATTTATCCCTGATTTTTTTTTACAGTAGTTCTTATTTAAAATCAGAGTTCATAAGAGAACTAGTTTCTTTAGCTGCTTTCCCCCCTTTTCTTACTCATTGAGATTGTTTACTATTTTATGGTCAGAATTTCATGTTCCAGATTGCCCCATTCCTCTAAAACCCTATTACCTTTTAGAGTTACAAGCCATGTCTGCTAAATGCACTCATTTATTAGTTTATTTCCACAATGTGACAAATAAGGTAATTAAAAAAAAGCAATTTCCAGCAATGTGAACCTGGGTTCCCAAAGACTGGGTCAGTGGAAGCTATATTTTGACAGGTCCTACTGACCTGGAGATACCTCAGATATACACTCAATGACAAACTATATCTAGTATCTAAGAACCAGCCTAGCTAAGTACAGAGACTTGTGATCTGAAGGTTGAAGATGAAGTGAAGATTTGTGTGTGTATGTGACAACAATATATTAAATCATCTGTTAAGGTATAGGAAGGTTGCAATGTGTATCAGTGAAGATTGTGCCTACATTGATTATACACAAATCATTTGAGTGGAAGTGACCTGAGGGAATATCTAGTACAACTCTGATTTTTACAAATGAGGAAACTGAAACTGAGGGAGTTTAAGTGACTTGCCCAAGGTCATGCAAGTAGTCACCGTCAGTGGCAGAATCTAGAACCAGTGATTTTCCCACTGTACTACGCTAACATTTTGGGTCCTAATTTGGCAAAATATTACTCAGTCAATTATCAAGAGATTTAGTTGTTCAATCTCATGATATTCTCTGTTTCTTAAATGGGGACATAATTGTTCACCTATTGTGGTATACAATGGTAATAGCTTCACTCAACTTTGCAGATAACTTTTTTCACCCTGCTGCATACTGCCCTCCTCCCCATTCCCCACTACCAAATCTAGTTAAAAATGTTTTCTGCTTCCCCTTCCACCTAATGAAATCTTATATAAACATACCAATGATCAAACAGTACTGTACTTGGAGTCAAGGGATCTGGGTTTGAATCAACTTTGCTACCTACTACATGAATGACTTTGGAAAAGTTACATAAACTCCCTGGGACTTATTTTCCTCATCTTTAAATAAGGAGATTGGAGTAGATTGACTCTGGGGTCCCTTGCAATTCTATATTTAGGAACTTGTGATTCACCAGTCTTGCACTGCTGTTCTCTGTCTTAGCTGACTTTTTATGCTCTGGATCCTGCCTGTCTTCATTCTTGAACAATTAAGACCTACCTGCTCATCCCTAGTTTAGCTGGCCTCTCTGCATTCAATTCTTTGCTTATCTAGATTCCTCTTGGTCAAACCTATTACTGATGTCCTAATATGATGATGTCTACTACAACTTATTGACCAGCAACTATAGATAGACTTCTAAGATCTAGAGCTGGAAGGGGTGTTTAGTCTAATCATCTCATCTTACAAATGTGAAAACTGACGCCTGTCCCAGGGAGGTTAAGTCAATTGCACAGAGGTGGTGTTTAAATCCAGATGGTCTGATTCAAGAGCCGGTGCTTTTCCTACAGTTCCATGCCATTCCCCCCTGACAATGAGTCTTTAAATTTCCATATGAATATCTGATACAATAAGAGTATTGTTCCTCTGGAAATTATGTGATTTGAATGCTGCAAATGACTCTTATGCTATTGATTTTTATCTCCATGTAGCTCTAAAGTAGAACAATATGTTTTCAGGCATATAATTACTTTAAAAATCAGTTTCTTCATTTACCATCATCCAAGAGGAAAATTAAGATATAGAATAGGATGTCTGGGTAATGAAATCATTTTCTAAATGAGTTGAAAAATGCTTGTCATTGTTGTAAAGTTGAGTATTAACAGCAGCTAAGTGGTCAGAAGAAAGATTTGGCTTCCATGTTACAATCCCAATTTTACAGCAATAAGAGGCCAGGTCTACACAGCATAAATTAGAATGCTGGCAAATTTCCAATGCATCTGGTCTGTGTGGACAGCCAATCTATGTGGAGAGTAGTTTTTTTCCCTTGTACTAAATGATCTGAATTGATCTGAAATCATGAACTAACTGACAACCACACATTGCACTGACTAAAACATTGTAATCAATCAATCAATCAACAAGGATTTTTTAAAAGCCTACTACATGCACTGTGCTAAGTGCTAGGCATACAAAGAAGGGCAAAAACAGCCCCTGCCCTCAAGGATCTTGCATTCTAATGAAGGATATAGCATGTTAACAAATAGGTATGTATGAAATGCACACAGAGTATGTAGAAGCTCAGTTCTACTCTCCTTTTCTTTGTCCAGGAGTATCTATGCTCTGGGTATAGAGGGAAACAGGACATTCATTTTTTGTTGCTTGCTCATTCTTGTCTCCCTTTAACTTGTCCTTCCAGAGCTCTTCTTTCTCTGATGATTGACATTCATATCTCCCTTTACAGGAGGTTCCTTTGCTATATTCCATGTCCAACCCCCCTGAAGCTACTTGGTAATAAGACACAAGGCCTTCTCTTTCCTCTAGTTCACCAGGATTATTTGTATTCAGACAAGGAATTTTTTGTTTCAAGCCTTTAAGACTTAAAGCACTTTTAAGGAAATACACAGACAAGCTGGAAGACATCAAGAAGAAGGCAGCCTGGATGGTAGAGGGACTGAAAGATAGTCATCTACTAAATAAGTATCAGTTAAGTGTCTCCTACACAAAAGGTACTATGATAAACAAAAATTTTTAATGTTTGTGTTTCCAAAAATTTTGAGTCCCAAATTCTCTCCTTCCCACTTTCCCTTCCCTGCCTTGAGAAGGCAAGCAATTTGTTATAGATTATACATGTGCAGTCATGCAAAACATTTCCATATTAGCCACATTGCAAAAGAAAATACAGACAAAAAAACAAAGAATAATAAATAAAGTAAAAAAAAATGTATGCTTCAATCTGCATCCAGACTCCATCAGTTCTTTCTCTGGAGGTGGGAAGCATTTTTCATCATTAGTCCCTTTGAATAGTTTTGGATCATTGTATTGCTGAGAATAGCTAAGCCTTTCACAGTCAACTCACCATATAATATTGTGGTTACTGTGTACAATGTTCTCCTGGTTCTGTTCACTTCACTTTGTATAAGTTCATGTATGTCTTTACAGGTTTTTCTGAAAGCATTCTGCTCATCATTTCTTATAGCATACTACTATTCCATTGCAATCATATACCACAATTTTTTCAGCTATTTCCTAGCTGATGGGCATCCCCTCAATTTCCAATACTTTATCATTACAAAAAGAGCCGCTATAAATATTTTCATACAAATGGGTCCTTACTTTTTTGGTCTATTTGGAATACAGACCAAGTCACTTAAACCTATTTGCCTCAGTTTCCTCATCTGTAAAATGAATTGGAGAAAAAAGTGGCAAACCACTTCTGTATCTTTGCCAAGAAAACTCCAAAATGGGGCCTTGAAGAATTGGCCCTGATTGAAATGACAGAACAATAACAACAAATCAAAATTATCTATTTTATATCACACAATTCTATCTCTTGTTTATTTTTAAAAATTCTTCTCCAGTCTATAAACCTGATAGGTAATATGTTCCATGTCCTAATTTACTTATGTTATCTCCTTGTATGTGTAGCTCATGTATCCATTTTGACCTTATCTTGGTATATGGCATAAGATACTAGCCTATGCCTAGTTTCTGCCAGACTGCTTTCCAGTTTTCCCAACAATTTTTTCCAAATCATGAATTCTTATTTTGAAAGTTTAAGTGTTTATATTTATCAAACACAAGGTTACTGTAATAATTTACAATTGCGATTGTATATCTGTTCTATTCCACTGATCTCCCTTTATATTTCTTAACCAGTATCAGATAGTTTTGATAATTACTGCCTTATAATAGATTAAAATCTGCTACTACTAGATCTCCTTCCTCTATATTTTTCAATAATTCCTCTTATATTTGTGACCTTTTGTTTTTCCAAATTAATTTTATTATTTTTTCTAGCTCAATTTTTTTTGGTCGTTTGATAGAGATCACACTGAATAAGTAGATTCATTTAGGCAGAATTATCATTGTTACTGTACTAGCATGGCCCACCCGTGCTATTTCTCTAATTATTTAAATCAAACTTTATTTAAATAAAAAGTGTTTTTATAATTATATATTTTCTGGGTTTGTCTTGGCAGGACACTCCCAGGAATTTTATAATGTCTGTGGCTATTTTAAATAAAATACTTCTTACTGTCTCTTCTTGCAGGGCTGTATAGAAATGCTGGTGATTTATGTGGGTTCATTTTATATATTGTTATTTTGCTAAAATTATTAATTGCTTCAATTAACTTTTTAGTTGAATCTCTAGGATTTTCAAAGTACACTATCATATCATCTGTGAAAAGAATTTCATTATCTCATTGTCCATTCTGATTTCTCCAACTTCTTTTTCTTTTCTTATTGCTATTGCTAACATTTCTAGTACAATAATGAATAATATTGGTGATAATGGAGCAACCTTGTTTCACTTCTGATCTTATGAGAAGGCTTCTAGTTTATCCCCATCGCACATAATACTTGCTGATAGTTTTGGGTAGATATTTATCATTTTAAGGAAAAATCCATTTATACCTATACTTTCAAGTATTTTTTAATAGGAATGAGTGTTGTATTTTGTCAAAAGCCTTTTCTTTATCTATTGATATAATCATATGTTTTTTGTTACTTTTGTTATTGATATGATCAATTATGTTAATAGATTTCCTTATATTGATCAAGCCCTGCATTCCTGGTATGAATCCCACTTGGACACAATATATAATCTTTGTGATATGTTGTTGTAGTCTCTAGCTAGTATTTTATTTAGGATTTTTGCATTAATATTCACTAGTGAAAGAAGTCTATAATTTTATTTCCCTGTTTTTACTCTTCATGGTTTAGGGATCAGTGTCATATTTGTTTGTTAAAAGAAATTTAGTAGGATTCCTTCTTTGTTTATTATTCTGAATAATTTAATATTGGAAATAGTTGATCTCTAAATGTTTGGTAGAATTCACTTGTAAATCCATCTGGTCCTTATGCTTTTTTCTTAGGATACTCATTTATATAGCCTGTTCAATTTACTTTTTCTAACAGGTTTATTTAGGTATTCTATTTGCTCTTCTGTTAATCTGGAAAGTTTATATTTTGTAAGTATTCTTCCATTTCACTTAAACTGTTAAATTTATAAGCATGTAATAGGAAAAATAACTCTTAATAATTGCTTTAATTTCATCTTCATTAGTGTTGTATTCACCCTTTTCATTTTTGATACTAGTAATTTGGTTTTCTTTTCTCTTTTTTAAAAATCATATTAACTAATGGTTCATCTATTTTATTGTTTTCCTCTGATAAAAGCAACTCTTGATTTTATTTATTAATGTAATGGTTTTCTTACATTCAGTTTTATTAATCTATTTTTAATTTTTAGGATTTCCATTTTGGTGTCTAATTGAGAATTTTAATTTGTTCTTTTTCTAGTTTTTTAAATTGCATATCTAATTCATTGATTTCTTCTTTCTCTATTTTATTGATGCAAGCATTTAGAGATATAAATTTTCCTCTGATTACTGCTTTTGCTGCATCCCATAAGTTTTGGTATGTTGTCTCATTATTATTCTCTTTAATAAAGTTATTTATTGTCTCTATGACTTGTTTTTCAACCCACTCATTCTTTAAGGTTAGTCTCCAATTAATTTTTAATCTGTTTTCATAGTCCTTTATTAAATGTAATTGTTATTACATTATGATCTGAAAAGCATTTATTTAACATTTCTTTTCTGCATTTAACTGTAAAATTTTTCTGCCCTAACATGTGGACCATTTTTATAAAAGTGTCATGTACCACTGAGTAAAAAGGTATATATCTTCCTATTCCCATTTTCTTCTCTCCACATTTATCATATCTAGTTTCTTAGATTATATTTGTATCCTTGATCTCTTTTATTTTTTGGTTAGATTTATCTAGTTCTGAGAGAAAGCTGAAGTCCCCTGCTATTATATTTTGGGTATAAAGCTCCACCTGTAATTTGTTTACCCTTTCCTTTAAAAATTTGTATGTTATAGCATTTGGTACATATATGTTTAGTATTGATATTACTTCATTATCTATGGTACCTTTTAACATAATATGGTTCTCCTGTTTATCTATTTTAGTTAAATCTATTTTAGCTATAACTTTGAGATCATGATTGCTATTCCTACTTTTTTTTTTAACATTAGCTGAGCATACTAAATTGTACTCCAGCCTTTTATTTTTACTCTATGTGCGTCTCTCATTTTTAAATGTTTTACATAAACAACATATTGCCAGAGTCTGGTTTTTGATCCATTCTGCTATCCATTTTTGTTTTATATGAAAATTCATCTCATTCACATTCAAAGTTATAATTATTTTCCTTATTGTTTATCTTTTTTTCTTTTTACCCTATCCCTCCTCAGAAGTCTAATTTACTTCTGAATTAATTCATCTCTCCCTAATCTGTACATCTTTCTAAAAGTCCCTCCCTTATCCTATCTGCTTAACTTCTTGTTTCTCTACAAGTTAAGAAACTTATATTCTACTATACCCATGTTATTTCCTCTTTAACTCTGTTCTGATGAGAATAAGGTGCTCACATTACACGCCCTTCACCCTCTCTTCTTCTCCACTGTAAGAGTTCTTCCATTGATGCCTCTTTTGCATGATAAAATTGCTCCACTTTAACCTTTCCCTATCCAATTTTATTTTTTAGGCTTATCCTATCATAATTAACTCAACCCTAAGCCTTCTATCTATGCATATTCTTTCTAAACTGCCTTGGTAATGATAATATTCTTAAAAGTTACAAATAACATTTTTCTATCGAAGAAGTAAATAATTTAACCCTACTAAATAAATCCCTTATAATTAGTCTTTCATGTTTACCTTCTTATGTTTCTTCTGATTCTTGTAGGTTAAACTTTCTGTTCAGTTCTGGTCTTTTCCTCAGGAGTACTTTAAAGTCTTCTAATTCATCATTATCTCTATCTGGGGGTCTTTAACTTTCTGATTCTTCTAATGTTCTATAATCCAAGGCCAGGTGTAGCCACTGCTCCTCTGGCTCAAGCCTTAGTCTATGTATGCTCCTCTCTACCTCTGGGCTGCAACCAAGATCCTTAGCTTCGCTCTTGTTCCCTATGGCTGCAAGTGGCTACCTGTCCTGGAACCAAAACCAGGGATGCAGCTCTCCTACAAGTGACCACAACCAGCACAGTACCACCCCTCTGCAACTACACTCACTAGCATGTACTTCCACCTCCATACCCATCGCCACAGCCTACGACTGCATCTAGTCAGCACAACTGGGCCCTGGGTCCAGTGTTAGTGGAGGGTGCATCATCCCAACCTTCTGATTAGCTGCCCAACCCCAACATCATTCACATGGCTGCTTCAGGGCTTGCTGTATGTTCACTCAGCATTTTCTGCCCTGGCCAACCATCAGCCTAGGAAGTCAGATCTTTTCTAATGTCTTCCCATGTTGTCTTAGGTTAGGCTTTACCATGACTTTTAATTTTTCTGCTGCTCTACAATTTACTCTGAGACATTATTTTAAGTTATTTGGGAGGAACTTTGGTAGAGTCAGGTAATTTCCTGCCTGAATCCACCATTTTCCCACAATTCCTTTCCCTTCACTCTTTTTGCACAGCTTTCATCCTAGTTCAGACATGTCAATTTTTGGCTAGATTATTGCAGTAGTTGAATTGATCTCCCTATGTTGTCACTTCCCTCTCCCATATATCCTCCATGTGGCTAGTAAACTGGTATTCCTAAGGCACAGGTCTAACCATGTCACTCTCCTACCCACTCACTCCGGTGGTTCCTTATTACCTCCAGTATCAAATATGAACTCTTCTATTCGACATTTGAAACCCTTCATCATCTGGATCTGACTTACCTTTCTAGGCTTATAAAGCATTAGTTCCCTTTATACACTCTACTATACTAAGTGGTCTTTTTATGTTATCCCATTACTATCTGTGCTCTTACACATACTTTCCCTACTACCTTGAATATACTCCCTTCTCACCTCTGCCTCTTAGAATCCCTAGTTTCCTTTTCTAATCATAGACTTGCCTCTAACTTAAGGAATTTTTTATTCTTCAGATACTAATGCTTCCCCTTGAATCTACTTTGTGTACACATAAACACACACACATGTCCATGTTACTTTTCCCAATACAATGGAAGCTTCTCATGATCAGGGATGGGTTCATTGTTGTTTTTGTTTCCCTAGCCTTGAGCACAGTTCCTGACACATAGTGGGCACTTAAGTCTTTCTTCTTAAGTTTCAAGAGACTGTAAAAACCACATTTGGCTATCATTTCTTACTTCTGATCATTTTGCTGCCATTAAAATTTAACAAAGAAAAAGGATAACAAATGTTGTCTAAACCAGAAAATTATTTATTTGAATGGATGAATGAAAAAGCAATTCTTAAGTGCTTATTATGTGCCAGCTGCTGTACTAAGAAAATCTTTGCCTACCTCTGTGTTCTTTGATTTTAAAAAATGGAAGAAGCTGATTTTATTTAAAAAAAGAACTCCATGTCTAGAACGGCAGCAAAGCCACTTTTAGATATGACTTATTTGTTTTGGCTTCTTATACAGCCTGAATTCACAGGATAATTCACAACTACCCAGAATGCAGTTTATAACCCTTAACATGGAACTTGAAATGAGACAAAGTGAAAGCCAGCTGTGTCTCTTTTCCAATAAAGAGACACTGAGGTACCCAGGGGGAGAGGTCAGATATTCTGATTGCCTGACCTGTTGCCACAGCAGCAGGGCATTTCATTCATCTGCCAAAGTGGCACTCCTGGGGATGACATTTCCACCTACACCAAATGGTCTGTGAGGAAGAGCCCCCTTAGAACCATTCTATTTCACAGACAGGTGATCTGTCAGACCTGGAGAGAATTGAGGCCATCCCGTTAGGCACACTGGACCCTGGTTCAGGACACTTCTAGTCCCAGCTCTGACACTATGTGACCTTAGACATACTACTTTGCTTCTTTGGGTGTCAGTTTCCTTATCTGTAAAACGAGGGAGTTGGACTATGTGAACTCTATGGTCCTTTTCAGCTCTAAAAATTTATGGTATGCCTATGCTACTTTGCATCTGATATCTAAGTGAAAATAATATTTTATCTTTTTCAACAGTTTACCCTATGACATAGCCAAATATACTTTTTCCCCCCTGAGGTCATCACTGCAATTGACTCTAAGTCAAGCACTACCTTCTGTATGTGACCTTTCCTAGTACCTCTAACTTCTAGAGCCTTCTCTCTAGAACTACCTTAGATTTAATTACTTTGTATATATGTATTTATTTTATTTACATTTATTCTTTAAATAGTTACATGTTTCTGTTTCCATGTAAGCTCCTTATGAATAGGGATTTAAAAAAAATATTTCAGTACTTTGTGTCTCTTCACTTGTATTCTTGTATCACTTCACAATTCTTAGAACACAGCATGTGTTCCACACCGTTAAGTGCTAAATGCAGTAGTGTTTGATAAATTACTCATTGGTTGATTAACCAGATCTTTGAGTTCACTAGTTTATAGAAAGGACATCCAGTGAAGAAACTCCCTCTGCCATTGTAGACAGTTAACTGTTGTTCAATGTATAGTCTTAGATAGTTGCCTGGGCCACTGAGGGGTGACATCTGTCATAGCTAATATCTGTCAGAGGTAGGTCTTGAACTTAGATCTTCTTGCCTCTAAAGCTGGCTCTCTTTTTAGTATCACATTTTACTTATCTAAAAGCTAGTTGAGATGGAACAAATTACTCCCTGCTGTAGTTAAACACTAATACCATGTGCAGTAGTGATAGCTAAGCAAACAAGTCACAAGAGATGAAATGACTCCATGTTCAAGCTCAAAAATATATATCAAAAGTAGAGCTCAGGTCCCTGGGTGGGAGTCTGTAAACAGAGAAATATAGTTGCTTTAGTAAGAAAGAAGTACAAGGCTAAACCTAGAACCCAGAGTGTTAGAGAACCTGGTCAACTTGAAGGTTTAGTTAGAACCAGAAGCAAAAGTTCATGACTTCCAATAGAATGTAAGCTCATTCTTGAGAGGAAGGACTGTTTTGTTCTTGTATCCCCAGTGTCATGTCAAACAGAAGGCATATAATAAATGCTTGTTGAATAGAATTGTATAATGAGTAAAGTGTTATAGAGTCATGGAAAAGAAGAAACCTGAATGTATGTATAAATGTGTATAAGATATATGGGTGAAAGGAACACAGAAACAAATAAAACTTCATTCTCCTTGAATCATAAAGGTAGAAGGGCTATATGTATTTCCTCTGCGTGAATTTTTCTCTATAACATCAACACTCCTGACAAATCATCACCCAACTAAAGACCTCCAGTGATGGGGAAGTCACAAGGTAGTATAGGGTTCTAATTGCTTTGAAGTCCTAACTTTTATGAAATCTAAATTTATTTCCCCATGGTCTGGACTACTTAGACATTTGCTTGAACTTGAACCTTAAGCACAGTTTAAATGCACTTGCATTTTATCCCATATTCACTGCACATAAGAGCACATTTCTTTTGTTCTTTGCCATGGTTAGTGAAATGTAGGGGTCCCTTTCCTTTACCACATAAGAAAATCTCCCTAATGCTTTTCAGGTTGCCAAGGGCTTGTAGCAGCAACCACACTGGCATACCCAGGATGGCTGCTAGCACAGGTTCTTAGATCTGCTTTACTAGGAAAGATAGATGTTTAAGGGGTCAACAATCTTTTTTAATTACATTCACCAGTTCAGGGAGAAAGTCAGCACCCTGAACTGCAGAGAAAATACAAGCAGAGAAAATAAAGACCAACAGGCTCTGATTCCCTCAATCAAAGCAATATTGTGTACACTTTACACACATCCCTGAATTGAGAGAACCTTTATACCTGAGCATTTGGGGAGCTCTGAACATACTGCCACTCAGAATCTCGACCAGGGCATCGCAAGTTCCTTCTCATAAGCAAACCTACCAAAACAAAATGCCAATTTAGAGTACATGTACACTTCTCAGAGCCAGAAGACCTCACAATCCTCGTGACTCAGTGCCTAATTAGAAATTAAGAAAAGGTGTGAAAGCCTTCCTCCAAGTAAGCCTCCCCTAAGCAGACTTCCCTTAATGAATTCTACTTGATGCCTATTAAAGGGTCAGGGCTTCTGCTGAAGAGCTTAGATGGGATATAGCAGACAGAAGCAGCATGAAACTAGGATGAAAATTCAGAGTTCTTGGAAAACCAGGGAGAAAAGAACATGGGTCAGAATTGTACTAGGCTTGGGTGAATGAACAATACTCTTTAGAACCAAGGGATCTGTAAGTCAGACAGCTCCTAAATTTGAAAACCCTGGACTGTATACACTCCGTAAGCCATGCTTTCCTACTTGAAAATAATTTGTACCACTTATAAAGTCCCAGACCTATATTAATCAAATAATAAGCAAGCATTTTTTAAGCATCTGCTACAGACCAGGCACTATGCTAATTGTTGGAGGAACAAAGTTAAACATGAAATAGTCCCTGCTCTCAAGAAATTTACATTATATTGGGGGAAGCAGCATGTATAATCTTTGGATTATCAAGTATAAACAAATGTAATGCAAAGCATTTATTTTTTTGGGGGGGGAAGGTGCTAATATCTGGAAAGATCAAGAAATGTCTCATGTAGGAGGAGTTGTTGTTTACTTGTTTTCAGACTTGTTGAACTCTTTGCCACCCCCATTTGGGATTTTCTTGGCAAAGATAATGGAGTTTGCCATTTCCTTCTCTAGCTTATTTTAGAGATGAGGAAACTGAGGCAAACAGGATTAAGTGACTTGCTGGTTTACACAGCTAGTACAAGTTTGAGACCAGACTTGAACTCAGGAAAATGAGTCTTCCTGACTCCAAGCCTGGCACTCGATCCACTAAGCCACCTAGCTGCCCCCATACTGGAGGCAGTACTTAACAGAAGTTAAGTGATTCTAAAAAAGTAGAAGTGAGGAAGGATAACATTCTAGGCATGTTTGCCTGTGCAAACATGATACTACAGGCATGTGAGCAAGATTAAACAGGCTGGTTTGGCTACAGTGCATCAAAGGGAGTAAGTTATAATACATCTGGAAAGATAGATGGGAGCCGCATCATGAAGGGCTTTAAATGCCAAACAGGAATTTGTATGTTATTCTGGAGACAATAAGAAGCCATTGAGCTTTTTGAGTGACCACTGCTTTAGTGATATCACTTTGGTAGCTACATGAAGAATTGGAGAAGAGAGATACTTGAGTTGGGAAACCAATTATGAAGTTGTTGCAGTGTTCTAGTTAAGAGGTGATAAAGGACTAGATTAATGTGGTAGCCATATAACTGATGAGGAGATGAAAATGAGAGATATTATGGAGGTAGAATTGATAAAGCATGACAACTAATTGGGTAAGTGGAATGAAGGAGAGTAAGGAGTTGAGGATAATTCTGAGGTTGTGGAAATGGGTTATGGGAAGGATGTAAGAAAGAAATGCAGGAGAGAGACTAAGGGTGGGTATTTATATCTAGGAGTCATCTGTAGAGAGATGGCTCATCCCTTGGGAGGTTATGAAAACACCAAGAAAATGGAAAGGGAAGAGAGCCTAGTACAGAAGTATGGGGGTACACTCACAGTTAGGGGTGGGATTTGGATGTCAATTCAGCAAAAGAGGCTAAGAAAGACTCACAAAATTGGTAGGAGAACAAAGAGAGAGAGATGTCTTGAAATTCTAAAGAACTGAAGAGAACATGGTCAACAGAGTTAGATGTTACAGCGAGGACTGAGAAAAATAATGTACTTTCCATTTCACTTAAGGCCATTGACCTGAGAATTCTTTTCTATGAATGACTCATGAAAAAGACAAACACAAGAAATATGGGGAGCCTATCTTCCCAAGACTGAAGAACCTGGAAGAAGCTACTCAACTTTGAAGGGAATGTGAAGGAAAGAGAAGCCTCATTTTCACCACTGGGAGAAATCTCACATTTTGGTTCTGTTACATAGAAAATACATATCCCAGTGGTGGCTAGGTGGTGCAGTGAATAGAGCACCAGCCCTGGAGTCAGGAGGACCTGAATTCAAATCCAGCCTCAGACACTTAACACTTACTCGCCGTGTGACTTTGGGTAAGTCACTTAATCCGAATTGCCCTGCTTTCCCCTCTCCAAAAAGAAAAAAAAAAGAAAATGCACATCCCAATAAAATGCAAAAATAATAACAATAGATATTCACATAATGTTCCAAATAAGAATTTTAACTTCTACTCTCTGAACTTACATCTACCCTGTAAGGTAGATACTATGGACATTATTACTTGCATTTGACAGATGAGAAAACAGGTTCAAAGAGTTAAGTGACTTGTCTTTGATCCCACAGCTAGTTGATTAGATTTGAATTAGAATTTAATTAGAATTTGGTTTGAACACAGGACTTCCTAACTCTTGGTTCAGCTCTCTATTTACAGACTCCAAATTCAGTTTTATTTCCAACTAATTTGGGACAGAATATTCTGAGATAAGGTCTACAAACTTGCAGCTAACTATCTGGAAAATTCAATTCCTACCCATTCTGCTTTCACCTGGAACAAGATATAATGAATGATTCTTATTGGCAGTTATCTATCTACACTGCTCAAATTCACTAGAGAAGGGTCAACACTGGACTTCACTTTGATTCTGTGTAGACCTAAGCTTGACATAGTAGTTCCTACAGAGTTGAATGATTTACAGGTAGATTGAGTTTCTTCTCATACAGTAATTCAGTTTTCAACCTTGACCCAGAGAAGTTACCCTCTTCTGGGATGAAATAGTAATTAAATCATTGCCATCACTCAACTTTTGAAAGGCCAAGGAAATAAACAAACAAACAAACAAATAAATACAAGCACTCCAATAGAAGGAATTCTAGTTAATTTCTTTCAGCATCAAAATTAAAATGGGAATTCAGAAAATGAACTTTTTTTATTAGCACAGAAAACATGTATTATTTTAATGTAACAGCATCAGTGAGCTAGAGAATTTTACTTCTTTCTTAATGGTAGGGCTACACATGGTCTGTAAAATTCCAATTTTAATATGAAATAAAATTTTGCATAGGATTATTTCATGGGATTAGAAAATGAGTGCTGCTAAAGCGGTAACACAACTCTCTTATCTCTTGGGTATTTCCATAGGGCCCAGTTCTGTATTTGTACATGTGGGTAATTTTAATTTTATTTGGGTGACTAAATAGGGAACATGCTTCCAATTGTGTCTGCTTTGAACCACTATTCTTTCTAGATTTTACTGTTTTAGTAATTATAAAAAAAGGAATTGGGTCTGAAAATTTAGATGCTGATTTAAACAGTCAATGAGACAATGAAAAATGTTCTATTTGGAATAAGGTCTGGGTTCAAATCCAATCTCACATTCTTACTAGTCATTTACTCACAAGCCATTCATTTAACTTTTCTGTGCCCTAGTTTTCTCACTTGTAAATTGAGAGGATTGAACCAAATGATTTGTATTTTTATTTATTTTTATTTTTTTCATCTTTCAAATGCTTTATCAACTTCTGATTTACATCATTCATTTCCGCTAGATTTTGAGTTACAAATTTTCTCCCTGTCTTTCCCCCACCCACTACCCCAAAATAGCAGTCCCACAGGATATCCCCTCCTCCAATCTGCTCTCTCCCATATTTTCTTCCATACTCTCCCAGTGCCTGCATAGCTTATTTCCCAATTACATGTAAAATAGTATTAAAAGAGTATATATATATATATATATATATTTTTTTTTTTAAACTTTGAATTCCAGATTCATTCCCTTCCTCCCTTGTCACCCACCCTTACTGGGAAGATAAACAGTTCAGTATAGGTTGTATATGTGTAGCTAATGCAAAACATTAACATAGTAGATATATTGTAAAAGACTGACTATATTTCCCTCCCTCCTATCCCACCTCCCACTTGTTCTATTCTCTACTTTGATCCCAAACCTTTTCAAAAGTGAGTGGTTCCAACTTCCCTCCCCCCCCCCAGCCTGCCCTCCCTTCCATCATCCCCCATCTTATCCCCTTCCCCCCTACTCTCCTGTAGGGTGAGATACCCTATTTGGTGTGTATTTCATTCCCTCCCCAAGCCAAATTCAATGGGAATAAGGTTGACCCATTCCCTTTTGCCTTCCTATTCTTCCCCTCCATTGTAACCATTTTATCTTGCCTCTTCTATATGAGATTGTTTATCCCATTCTGTCTCTCCCCATCTCCTCTCATTATATTCCTTTCTCACCTCTTAATTTCACGTTTTAAGTATCATCCCTTCCTATTAAGTTGGTCCTGTGCCCTGTATCTATGTATAATTGTAAACATATATACACACCCTAGACCGCAATCCAGATCCAAACAGGTTAAAGTAAGAGCAATTACCCTCAGACTGGTTGTTTGGTCCCCCTACACTTTGCAGACCAGGAGCTGAAGCTGCCACATTGGGGTGGCTGCACAGCCCAGTCTCCTCAGTGGCTTCTCGCCCAGGGAGCAAAAGCCGACACACTCCCAACTACTGGTCCCAAAATCCACAGTGCACTGACGTCTCAGTTTGTCCTTAGCATCTATGTGTTGATAATTCTGGAAACCGCCACAGCTGCTGGTGATTTGGAGTCCCTCCAGCCAGCCGCTGGTCAGGCCCTCCCTGGGGCTAGGCTTGGCTCCTAGAGTGCTGCAATGGGCCTATTCCTTCTGGCTTGCTGGGCTGTCCTCAGCAGGAGGCTAGCTTCTCTCTGTCATTTTGTGGGTTCTGTAGCTCCAAAGTTTGTTCAGAGTCTCCTTTTACATGAATTGGGGAAGGTGGAAGCCGGAGCCTGGAGGACCTGCTTCTACTCCTCCATCTTGATTCTTACCCCCCCCCCCTTGACTCCACCCCCCCAAATGATTTCTAAACAATAGGACCACAGATTTAGAACTTCCAGGGGCTTGTAGAGGCATTCAGTCCACCCCCCTCAATTTTACAGAGGAGGAAATTGAGGACACAGAAACGTTAAATGACTTGCCTTTAGTCAATATTTAGGCACCTGAGGTAGGATTTGAACCTATGTTTTCCTGACTCCAAGTCCATTGCTCTATTTTGCCATGCTGCCTCTCTCAAATCTATGATCCTATTGACGTAATTTTGAATGAAAACCAGGTAAAGACATGAGAAGATACCTCTACTCTACCTCTGCTGAGAATGGGGCTCATGAGCATAGAGCCTTGCATGTAATGTCAGATTTTCTGGACGTCTTGGCTGCTTTTACTGACTTCCCCTCTCTTCTCTTCTTCCTTCTTCCTCCAGGAAGATTAATGGGATGGCTAGGAGGTGCAGTGAATAGAGCACCAGTCCGGATTCAGGAGGACCAAAGTTCAAATCCGGCCTCAGACACTTACAAAAACTAGCCGTGTGACCTTGGGCAAGTCACGTAATCCCAATTTCCCTACCTTCCCCCCTAAAAAAAAAACAACAAAAAAAATATTTTTTTAAATTCTGTTTTTGTTTTTCTGGGAAAGGAAAGAGGAAGGGATACAAAGGAAATGTAGATGATGTAAAAACAACGTGCACACATGTAACAACATGTAAACAACATGACCTGTGTCAAAATAGTTTTTTTTTAAGGAATGACACATTCAAATCAATTCACACTGATTTTTACCACTGTGCTAGGAGCTAGAGACAAAAACCAGAATAATCCTTGTCCTGAAGAAGCTTCCATGTTACATGTTCTCCTGGAATACAACTAATTTAAGAATAAGAATAAATAAGAATCTATAATAGTATTTCTTCTTCTTCACCTTTTGGAGAGCAATTGGGGTTAAGTGACTTGCCCAAGGTCTCATGGCTTGTGTTAAGTGTCTGAGACTGGATTTGAACTCAGGTCCTCCTGACTTCAGGGATGGTACTCTGTTCACTGCACCACCTAGCCACTCAATAGCATTTCTTCTTAAGAATGGCAGCTAGGTGGTATGGTCAATAGAATACTGGGCCTAGAGTCAGGAAGAACTGAATTCAAATCCAGCCTGAGACATTTACTGTCTGGGTAACCCTGGGCAAATTACTTAACCACCATCTGCCTCATTTTTCTCATCTGTTAAGTGGTGATAATAATAGCACCTACCTTCTAAGGTTGTTGTGATGTGCAAATGAGGTAACTGTTAATTGCTTTGCAAAACTTTAAGGACTTTTTTTTTGTAAATGTTATTACTCTTCTTATTAAAAGAGAGTCTTGAATTTAGCCAGATACAGTGGACAGAGTGTTGTATTTGGGAGTAAGGAAGACCTGAATTTAAATTCTTCACCAAACATGGTTTTGTGATTTTGGACAGTTCACTTAATTTCTCTCAGCCTCAGTTTCCACATCTGAACAATGAGGATAATAAGAACCCTTATTTCAAAGGGTTATTATGAGGATCAAATGAAATAACGTGTATATCTCTTTGCAGGGCTAAGGCACTATATAAATGATATTAATATTATTATAATCAACATAATCATTCCTATCGCCATCATTATTACTTTGCATTTCTGTTCCACATGGTGTCACTATCTTTTCTTGACTCATGAAGTGGTTATTGAATTCACAATCACTATCCCTGCAGTTTAAATAAAACTGAATGATGTTCTCTGGGAATGACTACTAATAATTTTAGCCTCTATGTTTCATCATAAAAACAGTGACTAATGGTTCCAGGGAAACATATATGCCCCACAATCACCATCACCAGCCCCCTCCAAATTGTTCGAGAAGTATGGAAAACAATTACAGGCTGAATCTTGTGTTCTTGACCTGGTTCCATAAAAGTGTTCCAGCATGGGAAGTACTTGATTATTTATTGCTGAAGTGTACTAAACACTTAACTATGCAGATAAACCTGGCTTCATTCTTTTATTGGAGGCAGCAAAATAAACACCTTAACAGTTCATGGTTCCCAGGGTGCCCTTGTTAATCGGCCCCATCGTGTTCTAATTCATCGAGTAGCTAACTGAATTGGAGCATGTAACCAGATAAAATGTGTCTTTGGCTACCATGTACTTATTCCGATTACGATTTGGCTGATTGATGACTTTCTGATTTTTTGAAACAATGCCAGCCCCACACAAGGGGCCTCACGCTGGCGGTGGCTGCAACACCCGACTGCTGTTTGTTGTGCGTTGGGGAGCAGTGAGGGGAGGGGGGACTGCAGGCTGAGGTCTGGCTCAGTCATTTTTAAAATCAATACTTGCTCTCCAAGCATGGGATAATTTAGAGAACATAATTCAGAATTCTCCCTTTCAGCATGTATCCTCCATCAAAGGGCTGTTTTTACCCAGAGTCAGCACAATGCCTGGGTGACCCAAGAATGCACAGATAAGGTTAAAAAGAAAGGAAAAGTATGTATTTTTTTTCTAACCAAGCATATTTTTGACCCTGTGCATGTATGTTTGTGTGCATCGCTGTGTATATCTATATCTGGTACAGCTAACCTAAATCATGATGTCCCTTAGCACTGCTCTGATATCGAAAGCTTTTGGGGGTATTTCTATGATAAACTCTTGGACTGAGGGATATCTGACTCAGATATTTTATTCACATCAGGCCAGACTTGGAATACAAATTTTCCATTCAAGGGTTTCTCCCCCTCCCTCTCCCCATTTCATTTAACAAGTCTAGAAAGTGCTATAAAAGATATGTATATTTTCATTTGGAAATTCCAAATGTATTTTTGCATTTCCCCGGGTGGGAAAGTATCTTTTGTTTTGTACTGCTTGAGGTGTGCAGTCGATTATTTAGCCCTTCAGACATCATTTGCTTCGTTGTTCATAAAAAAAAAAAAAAGAATCCTTCCTCCCCCCCTTGTAAAACATTGAAGTCCTTTCAGTGCAAAGAGCAGCTTGGGCTTGTTTATAGCAATTTCCAATACTAATTACATTTCATACTATCTATCATATGCATAGCTTGCAAAACCTTATTGATTTTAATGGCTCCTGGTGTATTGGGACAGGTCTTTTATGACGTTTTGTGTTATAGGACCTTTAGGAAATGCCCAGATCTTATACAGACATACTCTCAATTATCCACATGTGGATTATCCACTTGGTCATTTTTAATTGCATTTTTAATTACAGGCTAGCCTCTCCCAATCAATAGGTGGCCAGTTATCTTCTAGGTCACTTTCTTCATGCTTAGTTCATAGAATTATAGATTGAGAGTGGGAAAGGACCTTAGAGGCCATCTAGTCCATACCTCTTACTTTACAGATAAAGAAACTGAGGCCCAGGGAAGCTCCTCCATCTTATCCAGAAAATATTTATTAAGTACCTACTATGTGTAAAGCACTGTACTAGGCAATGGAGATACAAAGACAAAAATGGAATGTTCTCTATCCTCAAGCAATTTATATACTGCAAGGAGACAAAAATATATGTAAGTAAATAAATACAATATACAGTAATTGACACAAAGTAATTTTAAGAGAGAGTTGATAATACCTGGGAGAACTGGAAAAGATCTTCTGTAGGAGGTGGAAGCTGAGCAGGATGCTTTTAGGGAATCTACAAAGTAGAGGTGAGGGAGGAAGGAGTATATTCCCACTATGGGGAAAAACACTTGTGAAAAGGCACCAAGGCAGAAGAAAGGGTCATGTGTGGGTACTAGCTAACTGGCCAAAGTGAATAAAACAGAAAAGGGAACAACGTGAAATAAAACTGGAAAGGTAAGTGGGAGCTAACATAGTAAACAACGAATGCTTTCATCAATAGAGATCATTTCATACTTTATATCTGTGTCCTCAGTGCCTGGCACATACAAGGTGCTTAATTGATATTGATTGATTGATTGATTATTTAATTCATTCAAAGTCTGAAAACCTTTAAATGCCAAAGAGAGGAGTTTTAGAATTACAGAAATATAGAATTAGAACTAACCTCAGCAGCTGTCCAGTCTAATCTGTACCCAAGAAAGAATTATCACTATAACATCCCCAACGAGTCACCAGCTAACCTTTGCTTGAAGACACACAGTAGGGAGACCCACCATCTCATAAGGCATCCCATTCTACTTTTTAGATAGCTCTAACTGCTAGCAAGTTTCTCTTCCCTTTCACATCAAGCTTAAATATAACTCTTAGGCACATGAACACATTGCTCCCAATTGATATTTTAACCCAGAAGCACTAGGGAGTCATTGTAGATTTCTGAGTAATGGGGAGATAAGATAAATGAAGAAATTTGCGATAGTCCAGGCAAGAGGTGAAAAGGGTCTGAACTAGAGTAGAGGCAGTGTTAGTGGAGAGAAATGGAAAGATGTTGATGAAGTATCATCAGCAAGACTTGACAATTGATTAAATATAAGGGTTAAGGAAGAGAGATCAAGGGTGACAGGAAGGCTAGGGGTGTTATCAATGGAAATGTGGAGGTTTGGAGGAAGTATGGATTTGGAGGAGAATATGAATTCTCAAGTTGATATTTTGGAACCAGAATAAGTATTTAGCTTCATTAAAATTTCAATTAAAAAATTTGTTCCAAAATTCTAGCTAGCTGAAATAGTTTTGTTTCAGAGTGTAATACAGTGTGTTGGCTCCTCCTTCTAGTTTTGTGCCAGCTGAAAACCTGATGACTTGCCATCTATGCCTGCATCCAATTCATTGATAAAAAGGTAAAACAAGACAGTGCCAAGAATAGATTCTTGAGGCCCTCTCCTAGAGACTTCAAGATGATATCCAAACTATGAATGATAATTCTACAGATTTAGTAATTCAACCAGGTCTGAATACACCTGAGTATACTGTTAGTTAGCCCACATCTTCCCATATTTTCCACAAGAACAGCATGAGAGATTGCCAAATGCTTTACTAATATCTAGGTCCAAAAGAAGAGAAGTGAGCATGCAGCTGCCTAGCTGTTTTGCAGCAGTGGGGGACTATGGATATGGAACACTACATATACTGTCAAATTGAACAGATGTGTTGTTTAGTCCTTTGGCTAGTTTTGAAAGGCGTTTTTCTCATTTTCCTTTGTTATAGAAGATAGCCCTCTGGGTAGGGAAGGACAGATATACTGAGAAACGAATGTGATATGACAACAACGAAAATAACTAAAATGTATAAAAATGAAAATAAATAGCAAATGAAATCTGGTAAAACCTTTTCCACAGCATTTCTTTATTTTACAAGTTTAATTGCTAAATTCTATAAAAAAGAAAATGAAGTTAGTTTGGCAGAACCTGTTCTTGATAAAGTCTTGCATGGTTTTCATAGTCACTTCCCTTTCTTTGTGTTCATTAATCATTCCTTTAGTACATTCAAGTATTTTACCAGAAATAGAAGTCAAACTCACTGGCTTATACTTTGTAGATTCCACTCTTTTTTTGTTGTTGTTTTAATTTGAAATTGAGATAGTTTCCCCCCCTTTTCTAATAGTTGGCCAGTTTTCCCCTTCTCCATGATATTTTCAGAACTCACTGATAGTGGCTCAAAAATCACATCTCCCAATTCTCTTGGTGCCCTATAATGTAGCCCTGCTAGGTCTCATCAAAGACCAGCTAAGCGTTCTCTTACTCTCTCTTTACCTCTCCTGGAGTTAAACTTCCCAGCAACCTTTTTGCTGTAGTTGTTGTATTTGTCTGTTTTAGTCTGAAGGCTATTTTCCTTGGCAGAGAAAACAGGGGCAAAATAAGACTTGAATGGTTCTGTGTTTCCCTGTGTCTGTTATCATTATCCTGTCTGCACCAATGGTGACAAGCTTTAATTATTAACTAAGTAGAAGGCTCCCAGATCTATTTGTACATTCCTATTCTTTCCATTGAGCTCTAATCTGCATTTTTAACTGCCTGAACATATACCTCCACCTAGTTCCCTTACTAACATCATCGAACTCAACATGTTTGAAACAGGATTTATTCCCAAATCTGTTTCTTTTCCTATTTTCTTATTTCCATTGTTGACACCATCATCCTCATAGTTTCAAAACTTGGAAGCCATCTTTGATTCTTTCACAATTCATCCCCTTAACCTAAGCAGCCATTAATACCTGTGAATTTTACCTCTGTAATGTATCCACTCACTTTGCAAGCACTCGCTTCAGTTCCTCATCTCAATATTTAACTGCTATAATCATTCTCTAACTGAATTTCCTCCATATAATCTTTCTTTTATCTAAATCATTTTTCATACACTTGTTTAATTAATTGTCCTAATATCTATTCAAGAACATCAACATGACATGGTGAAGTTGATCACACAAGCATGACTTAACTACATATAATTCTTTACTCATAACCACAGAAGCAAAACGAATAAAATAAAATACATTAAAACAACCATGGTATAGGCTGGATAGCAGTGACTTTTCTGTGACATATGACTATATCACTTAGAAACTTTGGTGGTTCCATTCTCAATGGAATAAAATATAAATTCCTTAGCCTGGCATTTAAGATACTCTACAATCTTTCTCTAAGCTAGCTTTCTAGCCTTATTTCATATTATTCCCTTTTATATATTCTACTTTCCAGTCAAACTAATAAGTTGTTCTCTGATATAATCCTATACACATCTTCCTCAGTCCAACCATACAGGCCATTCTCCTATGTTTGGAAAATTCTTTCCATTCAGGACTAAGCAAAGTTCCTACTTTCTGCATGAAGTCTTCCTTGATTCCACTGGTTGATTATTTCCTTCTCATATTTTCTCATGGCACTTTGTTTGGATTCCTTCTTGGCCCTTCTTTGTAGCATATTTATCTGTGCAGTTACTGTTTGTTGTAAGGCAGAACTTCTGTTGCCTGCAATTTTCTGGGGGAGGAATTGTGTTTACTTTCTTTGTATTGCTAGGGTATTGTATATACTGGGCATACTAGGGATATTTGTTGAGCTGAGTTGCATCAAAAGGATGATGAAAAAATGCAACAATTAGCCTTGTTAAGAGTGAGTAAAAGAAAATTTGTAATTTTGTCAAGTTTAGTTATATAGTACTGATTTTGTGATCACTATCTAAATGATAAATATTAACTATATCATATGCACTCTATTATCTATTGCTAGTTATAGAGAGAAGGAGGGAAAGAAGGAAGGAAGGAAGGGAAATAGGGAGATAGGGGAAGGGAGAGAGAGAGGGTAAGTTTATGAGTGGGAGAGAGAGAGTGTGTATGTGTGTGTGAGAGAGAGAAAGAGAGAGAAGGGAGAAGAGAGAGAAAGATACAGAGAGAGATCTTGGAGAGAGAGAGAGAGAGAGAGAGAGAGAGAGATAGAGATACGGAGACAATCAATCAGCCAGCCAGTTTATGTTATCATAGCAAGCTAATAATATGCATAACAAGAAAAATAATAAGGAAATTTATAAATTAGGATTGCATTTATATTTGTCTACTAAAATAATTTATGTAATCCAAAATTTTATGAACTATTTTTAGTGCTTGAATGATGTCTTAGAATTTCTACAAATCCCTTTCCCTAGGGAGCTTGCATTTTATTGTCAGGAAACAACATATACTCAGGTAAGAAAGTTTATATACACATATACATACACACATGTACACACATATAGACATACACACATGTATATGCACACCCATGCATATAGGTATACATGCATGTGTGTATCTTCCTTCTCACCTCTTGGTCTTAGAACTGCTGATTTTCTTCAAGGTTTATGTGCTACCTCCAAACTGATTCCAAATGGCACTTGTGATAAACCTTGAGGGAAATCAGTGATTCTAAGAGGAAGAAGGAAGAAGAAATCATATTTCAGGCATAATGCATAGCCTGTTCAAAGGCACAGAAATGGGAGATGAAATGTTGTATGTATAGAACAGCAAGTATACTTGTTATACAGGAACATAGAGAGGATCAATAAGGCTAATATGCAATGTGCCTAGGGACAAATTGAGAATTTTACATGATAAACAAAGAAGCCTATAGATAACAGGGAGGTATTGATGCTTCTTGAGCAGGGGAGTGATCTAATCAAACTTATGCTTTAGGAATATCAACTTGGTGGTTATATAGAAGATAAATTAGAGAGAGAAGAAATTGGATATAGGGAGATTAATTAGCAGTCTACTGTAATAGTCTAGGTTAGAAGTAATCAAGGCTCTAGCAAAAGTGGAGGCTAGGTAGTTGGAGAGAATGGGATAATTGTGATACCTTCTTATTGCTTGAAGGGACCTTAAAGGCCATCTGTTAAACCCCTTTATTTTAGAGGTGAGGAAATGGAGGCTAAGTGCCTTACCCAAGATCACACAAATAGAGGTTGACCAAGGCAGGATTTGAAACCAGTACTACTTTTTAATTTATTTAAATGATACAAACATGCATTCATGCTATTGATAATAAAGTACATTGAAAGAAAGTATAGGGTATATTCTGTGTAGAAACTAATTTGCAAATTATGTGTAACTTTTTTTGGGAAAAAACACATTGATTCACCATTCTCTATCTGTATCTGTCTATAGAAGAAAATAATTACTATCATCATCACCACCATCACCACTTAGAAAAAAAAAGCAAAAAGCAACGAGGACTGTCTTCCCATAGTTATTCTCATTTACATTGCCAATTTAGGTTATCTAGCTGTATCCACACCGGGATCTACCTTCAGTCCAGCTTGCCTGCTCCACCAATAATTATGAAAGATGGTTCAGCTAAAGAGACAGCCATTTCAGGAATCACTTGGAAAGGAGAATCAAAAGTCCCTACCAGAAACAGTGGTGAACAAGGTAATGCAACAATACTTTAGAGAACTAAGTTTTCTCACTGCCTACACACTGATCATCCAAGAGTCTGAGTACAACAGTCCTTGGGGAGTAGCTGATGGAGAGGTCTGAGTCGAAGTACCTCAACTGTATTCCTTTGTGGGGCTTGCCTATGGATTAGTGTGAGGTTGCCTGGGTATAGGAAAAGTTCTAGATACTCAAATCTATGCTGTGTATGTGTGTATGTATGTTCATATATACATACGTATGTGTTTCTACACACATAAATGGATATATGTGTGTATACATATATATTTCCTTTTTTGGTTATGCATAAAGAACTATATGCAATTAAGTCATGCAATGTAATTGACTTTATTATATCATGTGAATGGGTTTGAAAGGAAAAGGCAGCAGCAGAGGGAAGGAAGAAGAGTTTTCCCAGTGGATGGGGGCTGAAGCAAGGATAAAATCCACATGGACCACATCCCTAGATTAATGAAGTGAGTGGTCCCACCTATAAAATGGAATCAAACTAGCTAAGTCTCTGAGAATTATAGAGAGTTTGGCATTTCCCTAAGCATCCTTTGGTGTTTAGTTGAGGACATAAAAAACAGAATGAACATGAGATTGCCAGTACCTTATTCTTTTTTGTTGAATAGTATAAGTTAAGTAGCCTGGAGTGATCCCTGGTGGTTAAATAAATATAAATGCATATTTACACCTCATGAACTCAAATATGCAAGTATTAAATGTATAAATATACAAAATAAATCTTAACAAACATCAATGCACTTGAAAAGATATGGTAAGGTGACTTGCATATTAATATTGTGAATAAGAGCTAATTTAGAGAAGAACAATTAACTTTGAGACAGGAGATCTAGTTGTATACGACTGACTGGACCTTTTTTTTCTCATCTGTGAAAAAGAGAGACAGAGACTACTACTTTGTAATCACAAAATACTACAGAAATTTCAGTTATTTGTTATTTTTTCTTTCAGTGGGAGGTACCTGCATATTACTTTGCTTGGAAATGGATCCTATTAATTCAGAGTAACAAAGGAAGATTTGTATGAAGTGATATAGCATTAAAAAAGCAGAATCAAAAGAACAATATGTAGTACATAATTATTTCAAGAATGCAAATGAAAGCAATGCTAAATGGCAATTGGGCTTAAATTACTTGCAATGAACAATCTTGATTGCAGAGAATTAGATGTATATATACTTGCTCTTGGTATAAAGATGGAATATTGGGTGCAAAGTTTTGCATGTCCTATCAGATGTGGTGTAGTTCAGTCAGTTTGGAGAAACTTCTGTGTTACAACAGAACAAGTTCAATAAGGGTGTGTGTGTGTGTGTGTGTGTGTGTGTGTAACAGGATATATCTGTGATGAAAAAATAAAAATAAAAAGTATGACTATTAATTTTTAACTTTTTTAAATTCAATTTTATGTTTATTTTTAATTTACATCATTTGTTTCCACAAAATTTTAAGTTACAATTTTTTCCCCATTTTTCCCTGACCCACCACCCCAAAATAGTGATCCCACTGAATATCCCCTACCCTCTCTCCTATATCTTTCCCCATCCCCCCTCCAACTTTACAGTAGGGCACAGTGGATCTCTATGCCTCAGTGCCTGTTTATCTTGTTTCCCAGTTGCATGTAAATTTATATATATATATGTATACGTATGTATATATATATATATATATATATATATATATATATAAAACATTTGATTTTAAAACTTTTAATTACAGATTCTTTCCCTTCCTTCCTCATCATCCACCCTTACTGGGAAGATAAGCAATTCAATATAGGTTGCACATGTGTAGCTATGTAAAGCATTTCCATAGTGGATATATTGTGAAAGACTGACTATATTTTCCTCCATCCTATCCCACCCCTCACTTGTTCTATTCTCTACTTTGATCCTGTCCCTTTTCAAAAGTGTGTGCTTCCAACTTCCCTCCCCCCCAGCCTGCTCTCCCTTCCATCATACCCCCTCTCATCCCCTTCCCCCCTACTCTCCTGTAGGGTAAGATATCCTATTTAGTGTGTATGTCATTCCCTCCCTAAGCCAAATTCAGTGAGAGTAGGTTGACTCATTCCCTTTTGCCTTCCTGTTCTTCCCCTCCATTATAATAATTTTTAACTTTTAAAAGAAAATTTATCACAATATTACTAAGTAAATCAATTTCCTGAAGGAAATTGAAATTTCCTCAAATATCTTGACACTAAAAAATTTTTAGCTCCATGAAAAACTAGATTTTGGCCATTTGAATGGAGTTAAATATGATTACAACTGAGTGGGGAAAAATCACAGGTACAACAAAAAAATTTGTCTCTATTCCCATGATTTCAAAAAATAAAGCGCGTCTTTGTGTATCAGTAGCAACCAAATTGTCTTCACTGTGCTGTAGATTTAACTTTCTTTTGGGAGCTGATTAAGATTATGCAAGGTTGGAACCAGAGACTGACATCATAGTATGCTGTAGATTTTATCTGTGGTTGATTTGTATGACTGAAATGAAGTAAAATGAAGAAGAAAAAAAACCAGTGGATTCAGACCAACTAGAGAGGCAGTTTAGAAAAGTCAGGGCTTATGTTGTCTGCCAAAATTTGTCAGAAATTGAATTGTCTTCCACATCCATGGATGAGGAGGCAAGAGGAAAATTAATATTAATGATATGATTGTAGAATAGTGAACTGTTCTAGGACCATTTCTATCTCAAGTTCATTAAATATAAGAAGAATTACAATGACAATAGTAATAATAATTTACTTTTATGTATCATTTAAGATTTGCAAAGTTCTTTATTCACATTATCGCTATATAGTAATCAGATGTTCCCATGTGGTTGAATGAGCATTTTTAGAACATGGGCCAGGTGTTAGTCCTGAAAGAAAGGGGAAGAAGAAAGGCCCAATGGAGGTGTTCTTTCATTTAGCCTGTACTCTCAACACCCTTTCAAAAGCCTGTTAGGTCTATATTCATTCCTTTGTAACCACACCATCAGAATTCTAACTAACTTGAGATGCTTTTTTTTTTTTAGCATTGTTAATAAACAAAGATTCATCTGAGATTTAGGTACAGAATAGAAATCTGTTTGGGTCTCAAGCATCAATCATCATGGAATGTACCTGAAATCAAGAATCCACTGTGATGGAGATTCCATTAGTTGAGGCATTTATCTAGATTATTCAGTCCCTAAAGACAAAACTTAGACTTTCTAAATTTACTTAGCATGTGGCACTTAATAAATGCCGGCTTATTCACCACTATCCAACTGAGCATTTCCATACTCTGATTCCATCTGGTAACTGCTTCCATGTATCTGGATCTGGCCTGTGACTTCACTAACATCTCGGGTACAGGAACTATATGACCACAGATAGAACCAAATTTGGACTCTCTGAGTCACTGGGAGACTCTTTCCATTACATAAGATTTTCCTTCTTGGTCCTTGCTATAAAGAATTGTGTTGCATACTATGAACTGACTCAAGTTTTCATGTTAACTTGTCATACTGGAGAATAACAAGCTCGCCTGTATCCCTTATAACCCAAATAGGTCCCCTTTGGTTAGATCAGAATGAGTTTCCCTATGAAAAGGATATGGATTAGGTTTTCTGGAATTATCCATATTGGATGTCCTCATAGGTCAAACTCAAGAGACAGTTCCCATCTCCCTTGAGTTGTGAAAACCTGGTTACAAGTTCACTGTAGGAAATGAACTGAGTCAATCCAATTCTTATCACCCTCCCCACCCCTCAGTAAATACTGCTATTAGATGTATCAAAGCAGAAATAAAGGTCATTCTCTCAAATTATTTCTATTTACAGATGTACCTGAAGAATAAGGAATGCTTGGGAGGCAGGGAAGGGAAGACAGACAAATCATCCATCCCTGCCATATCTGTGTATCAGATACCTGGAAGGCATCCATCGATGAGGAAATCACTTGCCATTGAATTCATTAAAGACTATTTTAAAAGCAATCTTGAAAGAATCAAATAGCAGTCTGGGCATTATTTTTGTGCTCTAAAAGTGCCCTATGACACAAACAATTCTGCTTTCATCTACATAAGCCTTTACTAGTTTTATGTGTGTATGTGTTTTTTAAAAGGACCAAGTTATATATCTGCCGAGTCAAGAATTGGATGGTTGATATAGTTTTGAAACAAGATAGAGAAGTGATCACTTATTAAGATTTTATTCACCATCTAAAATATATCTTTTAGCTATATAGAACATAGAACAAAATGAGTTACTCTTAGGGTTCTTTAAATATGGCAGAACACTCATTTTGTAGATTTTCAGATATGATATAATCTATTAAAATTCAACTAATTCAATTGCATATGGTAATCTATTGTACAGTGTTAGTAAAGGATCATAAACAACTCCTATAAAAGGATTTTTAAAGTATCAATGATTTTCAATTTCTCCTCAGCCTACAGTTTGTATTCTGAGCTTCCATCTTTATCACCAATTTTTCCTTTCAGTGAATATGTAATTCTTCTTTATGTAGATAGGGAAAAGAGCCCTGTGGCATTATAACATGTAAGATAGAGGAAAAATTCTAATATTATGGTGCCTTTCCCACACCCCACTGCCCCACTTTTGGAGGACTCATATCACTTAGACCACCTGCTAATCTTAACAATTGCTAATTTGAGACCTTCTCACCACTCCTGGTGACAGTGACAATACCATCTAGTTTACAGTGGCCATTTGGTCAGTACCTACCCATCCTAGTAGGCGGCAGCGGCTGCTGCTGCTGCTGTCCATTTTGGTCTCTATTGTTCTCCTTGCCTCTGCTGACCATAAGCAATTCCTTCTACCCTAATCTCAGGGGAATTGCTGCCTTCACAATGGGGGCAGGGCCATTTGCTTTGTGTGCAAGATAATCTTTTATAGAATTGCTCACATACACAACCCCATACACATGCCAAAAAGCTGACCTATGGAAGATAAAATATTTTTCATATATATATATGTATACATTTACATACATACACACACACAGAAAGAGAGAATAACAATCACCTGTCAACTGTGCATCTCTTCCTCTCAACCCTGCTTTTGTTTTAAAATATCTGGTAGTCTAGATAGATGTATTTACATGCCAGTGCTTTTTAATTTCAGATTCTTTATATCTCTTTGGCTTTTACATTTATATTTTCTTAAAGAAACATCAGCAGTTGCTTGGAAAACAAACAACCCACAAAGTTCCTTTTCATTTGGAGCATTCAGAAAGATATTTTGCATAAACCTAGACAGAGCTCCAGAGAGCATTTTGGAACAGAACTGGAAATAGAAATATATACTCTATGTGATTATGAAGGGGAATGGACGCGCCAGCCTCTCTTGGCAGGAGTTTCCTTTTACTTCTAAATGCTGCTTGTTCTGAATAGTAGATAAAATGGACTCTATTTCCATGTCTGAACCTTGGTAATATGACTGAGCTTAGTTTTATTTTTAAGGTCTATACTTGGATGGATTTAAAAGTGGTCATTGTATTATAAAGCAAACTAGCAGAAATAAAGCTGGTCATTCTTCCAGCCATTCATTGAGAGAGAGAGAGAGACAGACAGACAGACAGGGAGAGAGAGAGAAACAGAGAAACAGAGAGACAGAAATAGAAAGAAGAGAGTGAGCAAAGAGAGAGAGAAGAAAGGGGAAGGAGGGAGAGGAAAAAGGAAAAAGGAAAGGAGAGAGAGTGGGGGAGAAAGAAGAAAGAAGGGAAGGAGAAGAAGAAAGAAGGAAGGAGGGAAGGGGAGAGAGGCAGAGAGAGAGATTGGATTGCCTTGTGAATATTAATGCTAACTGTATGGTGCACACATTTAGCTAGCATGTTGCTACAGATTCAAACATAAATTAAAAATAAATAATTTGCTAGGGGATGGGGGAGAACTTTGCAGCTACAAAAACTCACAAAGAGGAGTATTTCCTTCTCTGGAATTTAGGTTTATCTTTTTTCTTCTCCTGTATTCTTGACTATTTTCCTGCCTTGATAAGCAGATGTATTTTTGTATAAGTCATCTGTAACCATAGCTCTGCTGAAGATATATCCACTTTCTTAAAACAGTAAGCAAACTGGTCCAAAGCTCTCTCCTCATTTCTTTTCAGTTTTCCTTGGAGCCATCATCTGGGGTCTGGCAGCGCACGGAGAGCTCCCTCTAGGCTCTGATACATAACACAGCAGGAGGAAACTGCCTGCAGATCAATAATCTTACTCTCTCCTTTTCCAAATTCACATATAAAGCCCTCAACCCCCCCAACCCATGAGGTAGCCTGCTCTATCCCTTTCCTTTTAGGAAATGGAACTGGGAAATTTCTATCTTAAGACCAGAATAGCTAGTCCTCTTTGTCTACTTGTGTAAAAGAGGTTTGGGGAGGGGAAGGTAGGAAAATATAAATCAAGATTCTTATTTTCTAGGGATCAAACCTGGTTGTTCTTCCCAGCCCACCTCAGGAGCCATTTTAAATTCCGGTGTGTGACTTTTATTGTTCTTCAGTCAGGTGGGCAGAGGAGGCCATGCATGCTCTAAAAATCTTTGTTCCTGTGTGTGTATGCATGTGTGTGCATGTGTGTGTGTGTGTGTGTGTGTGTGTGTGTGTGCACATCTGTGCTTAAACTATCTACTGGAGAAGCAGTTGGTAAGGACCTGGAGATTTGAGATAGCTTGATAGGATCTGATACATTGAGAAATTTGTCTAAAGTCCAACCAATTCATAGTATTATTGATTTAGATTTGAAATAGACTTTTCAGGCTATCTAGTCTAGTCTAGTCACTCTCATTTTACAAATGAAGCACTGAGGTCCGGAGAGGTTAAGTTTAAGGTCACACAGGTAGTAAGGAGCAGGGCCTGTTCTCCTGACTCCAGATCTGGAGTTCATTCTGCTGCACCATCAGGCTTTTTAAAGAAAGTAAGATCCGAAATGAGTTAGAAGAGATCTATTCAACCTCTCCTTATTTTACAGGTGAGGAAAGCGAGGCCCATATGTGTGCTTGAAATGTAGTTACTTATAGGACAACATAATCAGATAGAATTCTTAATTTATCCTAACCAACCCAACTTGCTGAAAAAAAAAATTCCCCTTTGGGACAATGGCTATGAGAGGCAAAACAAAAAACAAACAAACAAACCCCCCCAAATTGTTAAGTTGATTGGGTTGTGTTGCAACTTAACCAAAATGAACCTGCCATTAGATTTTTTTTTGTCTCTTTACAAACTGGTTCTTTCCTCCCAAATTGAGTGATTTACCCCCCCCCCCCCCTTTCCACTCAGGCCATTAGTTTCTGCTCTGTTAAAACAACCAAATTGATTTGAATGGGATTGCCCTCCCTCCCATCCTTCTACATGCTGCCTGATTGACCCACCCCTGACTAATGGACCAGTGGTCCATGGCTGCAGGTTATCGTCTCTGCAGCCTCCCCATTTAGACAGCCCCGGGAGCAGCCTTCCCTTGAAGCCAGCTTATCTCCTTTTGAAGGCTCATTTTTGAAGCAGCCCGGGGGGAGGCTTATTTGTTCTTTGTTTTTTGGAGCAGCCCTGGTGTGGACAGGTCTGGTGTCTGGCTGAGCTGAGCCGGGAGAGGAGAGGGGCCTCCCACAAGCAGGGGTGATGTCAGTGAGGCTGCTGCCAGAGACGCTGTCATTCCGAAGCCTGGGTTTACCATAGCATGGAGGCAGACCTACTTCTGGCTGACTAGTTCTTGATCCAGCCAATTTGAAGGACAAGGAGAGGGTGTCACAAAGCTACTGGTGTGCTCAGATGAAACCATTTGTTCGTCACTGTGCAGATGCATGAGAAACAATGGGTTAGACTCCAATTTTACTGTTCATCTGCATACAGTTGTGTATTGTAGATACCTTCTTTAACCCTTTGGCTGAGTTTTGTTTTTGAGTTGTTGGGATTTTTTTTTGTTTGTTTCTCTGTCAAGAATATCTTTGGGGAAAATTTTGCAGCTACAAAATCAAGGCTTTGGAGAGGCTCACTGTGGGTACTACATTGTTCCGTATTTTCTCTGTGGAACAAACTTGTAAACACCTTAAATCGCTTCAGTTAAGCCCTCTACAAAATGTTACAGATGTCACATGAATGTCAGGCCTCAAACCTGGTATTTGATCGCTTGATTTAAAAGCAGCAATTTCTTAGCCATTTTCAGAGAGAAACATACTTTAAAAAAATCATTTAACTCAGCAGCTCATAGAACTGGAATATTTCTCTTCAGGATAGTGTGTCTATCAAACAAGCTAAGCCTGGTGGCAGAGAGGGGCTTCCATGTGGCTCAGTTTTTACCTATAATATGACTTACTCTAATGTCAACTAGGAAACATTGAGGTGTTTTTTATGATATTTTTTGGAAAATCCCAAAGACTCAACAAAAAAGTTAGTTGAAATAATTAATGACTTTAGCAAAGAAGCAGGATATAAAGTAAACTTCCAAAAATCATCAGCATTCCTATAGATCACAAAAAACCATGCAAGAAGAGATAGGAAGAGATACTCCATTTAAAATAACTCTAGACAGTAAGAAATACCTGGGAGTATACCTGCCAATACTTAATTTTTTTTTTTGAAGAATGCATTCCCCCCCCTTGCTAATATTAAGATCAAATGATGACTTTCTCAGAACAGCAAAGTTATTATTGGGATTTCTAATATCTACATAGTGTTGTGCACTTTTAAAAAGTTTACGTCCATATATCTTATTTTCTTTCATCCTTATTATGATCCTGTGAAGCCAATGGAGAAGAGAATATTATCCATGTTTAACAGATCTCTCTCTGTAAGCTTTGAGAGGTTAAGTGATTATTCAGAATCACAATTAGTTAATGATAGAGTCAAAATCACAAGTCAGATGCTCTGATTCCTAGTTCAATATTTTTTTTTCACTACATCATAGATAGACTGATAGAGGTCAGCCAGTCAAATCTTTTCATTGTACAATTAAGGAAACTGAGGCCTAAAAATGGAAGTGACTTGGGCAAATTCACATGGCTAGGTTGGTGACAGAACTAGACTTGACAGCTAGTTCAGTGTGTTTTCCACTGCCCCCACTACCGATCAAATTTTAGCTTGGCAATTATTTTTCGTAGTCACAAAGAGCTAGAAACAAAGTAGATGATTATCCATTTGGGAATGGTTAAAGTAATATTACTATGTTTGATTACTATAAATAATCCAAAGAAGTATGGGAAGGCATATGCACTAGTACAAAGGGAAGTAAGCAGAACCAGAAAAATGATATACACATTTACTATGCAAATGCAAAGAACAGTCAATAATTCACTTAATCAGTAAACATTTATTAAATTCCTACTATGTGCTAAGCACTGGGGTTACAAAAAAGAGGCAAAAGACATTTTCTGCTCTCAAGGAGCTTACAAATTACAAAACAAAACAAAAAAAAATTGGAAAAGTTGTAATTATAATACCTGTTTGGTCTTAAAAAATGAGAAAATTTACCTCACTTCATTCTTCACAGTGATGTGGGATGATGTAGGTATGAACAGTCAATCATTTAGTCAACAAATATTTATTAGGGATCTGCTATATGCCAGACACTGTTCTAAGTGCTCAGTATGAAAAAAAGGGCAGAAATAATCTCTGGTTTCACAGAACTCACATTCTAATGGGGGAGACAAACATGAAGGTAAATAACTAATTAAGTAACTAACTAACTAAATATATATATATATGCACATATACACACACACAGAAACAAACACACACATGTATATATAAATATGTGTATGTATATGTATACAATGCGGTATATATGCACATATATGTACACAATGTGTATATATACACATATATATGTATATAATGTGTGGATAGATAAAAAGTAACCTTTCTTTTTTTGCTTTTTGGAAGGCACTTGGGGTTAAGCAACTTGCCCAGTGTCACACGACTAGTAAGTGTTAAGCGTCTGAGGTTGGATTTGAACTTGGGTCCTCGTGACTTCAGGGCTGGTGCTCTATTCACTGCACCACCTAGCTTCTCTGATAGAAAGTAATCTTAAAGGTAAAGACATATCTAGCTGAGGGGCACAGAAAAGGCTTCATTTATTTATCTCTCAGAGCCAATGGAGTTAAGTGACTTCCCAGGGTCAGACTGCTAGTAAGTATCTAAGGCTAGACTTTAATTCTGGGAGATGAGTCTTCCTGATTCTAAGTAAGCCCAGTGCTCTGCCCACTGTGCCACCTACAACAACCACCACAATAAGAGGGGCATTATGTTAAACACTGCCGATAAGAAGAAAGGCAAAAACACAAAACCTTCCTTCTTGTGAGGGTGGTGGTGATGGATTAGATAATCTCTCAAGTCTCTTCCAGTTCTGAATCTTAAAATAAACTAGACCATCTTGAAGAAGACATAAAGAAAAGGGTCTTTGGGTCCATATACAATGAGGATCAGTCGAAGGAAATGTGGATGATTAGCCAGGAGAAGAAAGAAATTAAGGGAGAATATAAAAGGTGTCTGCAAGTATTTTAAGGCCTCTCTTGTGAAGGAGCATTTATTTGGACTTGTTCTGCATGGCCCCATGAAGGAGAGAGCTGGAGTTTAGATTTCAAGGAAAACAAACAGTTTTTAACAGTGAGAGGAATCCTAAAGTCGGATTGCCTACATTGCCTCCAGAGTTGGTTCCCTCACATTAGAAGTCTTCAAACAGAGGCTGGGAGAATTTTTGTTCAGGTGGCTGCTGATGTTTCTCCCCACTGTAAAATTCTATGATTTATGCCTTCATAAAGTCACATAAACATTGAAGCAAGAGGTTGAACAATCCCAAGTATTAAGAAAAGCCACCATAGTTCCAAGTTCTAGAAATACTTGACTAGGTTATCAAAATTCTCTTCATTGGCCTCCCTCTCTTTGACAACCCATTTTCATATAGTCATCAAAGTCTTTTTCTAAAGCACATGTCACTCCCCACATCAATAAACTCCAATGGCTCCCTGTTGCCTCTGGGATAAACTACATGGTCTATTTCTGTGTTTGACTTTCAAAACCGCTCACAACTTGGCCCTAACCTACACCTACAACTGGCCTCATTTTACATCACTCCCATTTATGCACTCTGAGGTCCAACGTATCTGGCCCCTTTTCTTTTATTTGGATTGGAGGACCATAGATTTTCCACTGGAAGGATCTTTGGAGTCTAACCTTATTTTACAGATGAGCAAATGGAGGCATAGAGACATTAAGTGACTGATCCAAGGCCACATAGCTGGTAAATGCCTGAGGCGGGATTCACACTCAGGTCTTACCGACTCCAAGTATAATGCTATATCCTCCAGTTTTATTACATATGATACTCCTCTCATCAGTGCCTTTGCAATGCCTTTATCCCCCTTAGTTAGAACAGAATCCCTCCTGCCAATACATTGCCTCTTAGAATCTTGTTTCCTTCAATCCTCTACATGAAACTTCTCCTGACCAAACCCCACTCTCCCAGTTACCAGTGCCTCTCCCCACCAAATTACCTTGCCCTCCACCTGGTGATTTCTACCTTTGTAACATCTCTCACACGTTCCCCTTCTTTCCTTTGCCACTGCCACTATCCTGGTACAGACCCTCCCTGGTCTCTTGCAGTAGCCTTTTGCTTAATCTCCCTGATGTGTGTCTCTCCCCACTCTAGTCTATTCTCCACTCAGCTACAGAAGAAATGACCCTTCTAAAGTGCAGTCTGACCCTTTCACTCCTTCTTCCCATTCAGTAAACAACAATGGCTCCCCATTATTTTAAGGATCAAATAAAAATCCTCTGTTTGCTTTTAAAGTCTTTCCTAAACTAGTCCCTTCCTGCCTTTGCAGTCTTCTTACACCTTATTCCCCTTCATGTCCTCTGTGGACCAGTGACTAGCCTTCTTACTGTTCCTTGCATAAGCCACTATATCTCCTGACCCCCTGTTTTTTCTCCAGGTCATTCCCCATGTCTCAGCCCAAATCCCACCTTCTGCATGAAGCCTTTCCAGGTCTCCTTTGATGTCAGTGCTTTTGTTCTGAGGTGACCTCCATATGTCACTTGTACGTAGTTGTTTGCATGCTTCCCTTCCCAAAACCCTTAGAATGTGGACTCTTTGAGGGCAGACTGTTTTTGCCTTTGTATCTCTAGCTATTAGCACAGTGTATCCACTTATTAAATAAATACTTATTGGTCATGCAGCATTTTGGAGATATGACAACAAAAGTGACAGAAGGGACGTCAAGTCCTCTGTTTTCATTTTAGCTTTGTTTATGTCCATCTAGTAATTAAATGGTCCAGTCCCCACAGCTTGATATATGTGCCTTTAGGCGTGGGTGAACCCCAATTCTACTAGCCTATGATTCTTTGAGGATAGCTAAAACTTCTAGGTTTTTCTGTTTATAACTGAAATGCATTCAGGACACTCTGAGACAAGTTTGATGTTTTCAAGAAGGTGGGGGGAGTAGGCCTGAATGACCAAAGGAAAACAGAAGGGAAGGATTTTAAGACATCATTTCTACCTCCAAAGCACAGGCCATTTGTCCTTCGGCTGTATCTGGTCATAGCCTGAATGGGTACCCCGCTGATTAGGTGACCCTCATCAATTCCCAATATTCCAAGTTGTTGTTACCTTATTTAACAAGGGTTCTAGAATTTGTGGGGGGTTTCAAATTGTTGAGAGAACGGGGCTGAATTTGTTTTGGACTTCCTGGACTGTCTTCAGAGATGAATGGGGTGGGGAAGGTGACTTGTGGGGAACCTGCCCTCCAATATAGTGCTGAGGAATATTTTGAACAAAGTAAACTTCCCAGGCTTTACTCTGGTCCCACTATATACCTAGTTTGAAAGTGAGGCTCTTGAGGCCACCTCAAGGTTAGAGGATAGGAAGCAGGGGTGATCAGAAGTCTTACTAGAGCTTCTGGTTACTCAGCCAGCTAGATGTTGCCCAGCATGGGGCCATCGACTTTATGTTGGGAGCTTCCACTGCCCCTCGGGGAACACTGGGCTAATCAAATCAAATTAAGTTGGAACTGCCCTGGTTAAGTCAGCAGTTGCAATTAGTGTGCAAAATTCTATATAGCTCAGGACGAATCAGGACAGAATAGGAAAAGACCTAATCAATGAAAATATGGGCTTCTGTGGCTTTGTCTGGTGGATTTTGAAGAGAAAATCTGGTTTGACCTCAATTTCCCAGATTGTAAGGAAGGAAGGAAAGAAAGAAAAAAAAATAAAGAAGAGAAATAAACATTTATTAAGCACCTACAATATATTAGACATCATGCTAAGTGCTTTACTAATATCCCATTTGGTCCTAATAATAAATCTGCCACGTAGGTGCTATTATGAGGAAACTGAGGCAGATAAAGGTTAAGTGATTTGTTCACAGTCATACTGATTTGAGTTCATCACTTCCTGACTCCAGGCCCAGCACTCTAACCACTGTATCACCTACCTTATTGTTTTAACCTTAGTGACCAATGGACATAAGACTTTGTGGGCATGGTCTCATACTATTGTTATATAGAAGATGGAGATAGATAGATTAGAGCAGTGGTGTTAAACTCAAATAGAAACAGGGCTACTAAACTCTGTGCAGTAATTCCTATGAGTTGCATATTGGCTTAGAAAATCATATACTAACATTATATTTTATTGTATTTTTATTTATTTTGTCAAATACTTTCCAATTACATTTTAATCTGATTTGGGTACCACTTGGTGTTGCCTGTTTGTCACTTCTGGATTAGGTGATATATAGTTACATGAACTCAGAACTGAATAGATGGTTGACTCAAAGAATAGTCATTGATGGTTCAAAGTCTATGTGGCAGTAGTTCTCCAACGGAATATCCCAAGGATCTGTGGTTGGCTCTGTTCTTGGCTGTTAAATATTTTTATCAGTGCCTTAAAGGCACAGATGACATTCATAGTAAATTTTTAGATGGTACAAAGCTGGTAGATATAGCTAACATACTGACAAATAGAGTCAGGATCCAAAAAAGATCTTGACAAGTTGGAATATTGGACAGAATCTAAGGAGATGAAATTCAGTAGGGGTAAATGTAAAGTCTCAAACTTGGGTATAAAATTCAATTTCATAAGTACAAAGTAGCTGAGTCATGGTTAGATAGCAATTGTTCTGGAAAAGACCTGTTTTTTTTTTTTTAGTAGACTTTAAGATAAATATGATTTAACAGGGTGATGTGGCAGCCTAAAGGCAAAAACAAAACAAAACAAAAATCTAATGTGATCTTGTACTGCATTAAGAGAGACAGAACTTCCAGAAACAAGGAAATAATAGTCCTACTATACTTTACTCTCATCATTCTTTATCTGGAATATTGTGATCTATTTGAATACCATACTTAAAGAAAGATATTGACCAGATGGAGAGCGTAAAAAGAAGGGCAACCAGGATGATGAAGGACTTTGAGCCTGCAACATGTGAGGAAAGAACTGGGCATGTTTGCCTCAGTTTCCTTATCTGTAAAATGAACTGGGGAAGGAAATGGAAACCACTCCAATACCTATGCTAAGAAAACCCTAAATGGGGTGACAAAGAATTGGACGTGACTGAAATGACTTAACAATCACAAGCCTAGAAAATAGAAGACCCAGAAGGATCTTGATATTGTACCTGTATTCAATTATTTGAAGGATTGTTATGAAGAAAAGGGATTAGATATCTATTTGGTCTGAGAAAAGTGAACCAGGAGCAATGGGTAGAAATTGCAAAGAGGCCAATTTAGGTTTAATGTCAGAAGAAAAACAAACTACCAGTGATGACCAAAAAGGGGCTGCCTAGAGAGGTGATGGGGTTTCCCTCTTTAGAGGTGGTCAAGCAGGAGGTAAAAATTCTAGTCAGGTATATTCTAATGGGAATCCCTTTCATGTTGGACTAGATGGCTACCAAGATCTATAATTCTGTTCTAGAAGAAAATAATTTACAAGTATAGGGAAGGTACTAGAGTTATAACTAGTAGTTTTGGTGTACAGTATACTTAGGACAAACAGCATGAAACTTGACCTTGAATCAACTTTATCAGAAAATTTCACTCATTGGATAGAGTTCCTGGTAATATATGACCTCATGCAGAAAGAGAGCTTGAAACACTACTGTTCCAGGAGAAGCAGAGTCCTTGAACTAGGAAGACTACTACCAATGATTGAGGGATGGGGAATGTCATATTATGACTAGAACTCACCTCATCTGCAATTACAGAGGGAGGATATATGCCATTTGATGGGTCCTATTTTACTTTATTACTGCTAATTAATCAATCAACATTTATTAAGCATTTAATATATACAAGGCACTGTTTCAAGAATATCCCTCCAAAAAAGGGAAAAAATCTTGTCCTCAAGGAGTTTACATTCTAATAGGGGAGCCATAATGTATGTATGTATAAATATAGGTGTGTATGTATATATATATATTATACATTTATATGCATATGTTCATATACACACATATATATGTATTAGATAAATATAGAATACATGATAAAAACTTGCTAAGTGGTATTGAATATTTTTTCTCTTCCCATCTCCTCACTCTCAATCCCCTGATTCTCCCTGATACATACCCGATTTCCCTGAATTTTATTGGACTTTGGAAGCACATTATCCCAAAATTATAGAACCCCAAGGACTAAGTCCTCATTGACAATCCAGTCAGGCTCTAATTCAACCCCAAACTTTTGCCTACACTGGCCAATCTTGCCAGAAAGATGCAATGACTACTGGCACCCTGTTGGAAGGGTTTTTCCTATTTGAACTGGACCTGTAATTTCACTGATACAGAGAACTCCCAGTGCGGAAACTCACTCTTGCTAACATTGATTAGCAACCTGTTTGAAAGGTATATAGTCTCAATGCTCTTGGAGTGTCGTCCAGGGGCACTGAACAATGAATAGTTTGTGGTCATACAGTTAGAATGTGTCAGAGGCAAATCATAAACTCAGGTATGCCTAAATCCCAAGGCTGGACTTTATCAGACTTGTGACAAGATTTCTCGCCCATTTTCAAGGTGGGCTGAGAATTATCTTACGGTGACTATTTTTAGTGTTTTTAGAAGACACATTCACTGATTCTGGTCAATTATATCTACTTAGTTCATCTAGAAGCAAAGCTAAATGAATGAACTATGTTGCTAGAAAAGTCCTTGTCTGTTTAGAAACCACAAGCATGATTATTTCAGGTTCTCTCTACATTTCAGAAATGTGTATTTGCCCTTAGAGCTCCAATCCACTTAAATAAAGTGAAGACAGCAACTAAGGTTGCTTTTGGGTCATGCGGTGAGAATTTTAGTTGCAGGTAAAAAAAGAAACCAACAGAAAATTGCAAGAGTAGGGGTCGGTTAAAATGAATGATAAAGGACATTTGAAGAATGATGCTATCTGAATCCAGAGAAAGAACTGGTAAATAGAAAAACATATAGAATAAGTTTACATACATGTATGTGTACATAGTATATATAATAAATATACATATATACACCTGTATGCTATATCTGTATATCTATCTACACACACACACACACACACACACACACCCCTGTTTGTGTCTAATGGTAGCTATCTATCCCAAGGGTGGAGGTGGGATGGAGGGAAGAAAAAAAAAGGTAACCGGTGTGAAAAGTTTATTGTATATTTGGAAAGAATAGCAAGTGTGCATGGAAGATTTGTAGTTTCATCAGCAATCATCTCTTCTTTTACTATGTGTGGCAGCAAGCACCCCAAGCACGTCCTTAGGGTTTGCTGCCCATACAGGTTCTTGGATCTGCTTTGTTAAAGGAAAGCAACTCAAAATGGGTTAACAAGCTTACTTTAATCAGTCAGACATATATCGTTTACCTTGTTCAGGGGAAAAGGTCAGCACCCCGAACTTCAAAGTATACAGGCAGAATTATCAAGACAGAAACAGATCAAGTAGACAGATTTCCAAACTGTCCAGCCATTACATCCATACCCAGTCAACATCTGGGTTGCCACATCTGGGTTTTTCAAAGCCGGGGGACTCTCAACAACGGCTCCCCAGAATTCAGATCAAATCACAGAACACTTCTCAAAGTGAGTCCCAAAACAAAGCTACACATCAGGGCTTATATATCCTTCTCCTGGCTCAGAGAATGTAACAATCTTATTGACTCACTGGCCAATCAAGAAGTGTCTACTGAAAAACAAGCCTCCCACCCCAGGCTTCAGGTGCACATTAGCCTAGGGGCAGGGAAGATCTTTAAATTTGCATTTCCATTACACTATGGTATGGAAATGATTTGCTATATAAATTAAAAATAAAATTTAGAAAAGGAGAGGAGTAGACAAACAAACCCCCAACAATACCCATTTGTCTTTGCTAGAAGAATTCTAAGTCTGTCTCAGTATATGGAGATATATCATTAAAAGGATATCATCAAGGTTAACTTTATAATAAACTTGTTCCTTATGGACTTTCTAGACATGTGGCCACTGGCAAAAACAACCTTCTTAAGCCACAGTTTCTTCATCTCTAAGATGAGGGGGGGATGGACTAGCTTATTTCCTAAGGTGGCATCTCTAAGACCGTGTGACTGGCTTCATGTTCCATTCTATTTCTTTTTATTTCTAGGTCAGATCTTCATAACTAATGCATAATGAAAATGAAGGCAGTCATTCAGATGTTACAAACAACTTTCTTTGACATTAATTTAATTCACTAAAAACAAATGTTCATTATTTATCTACTGATTGAAATGCAGCCTGACTTAGTGGATAGAGTATCAGTCTCAGAACTGGGCAGACTTGAATTCAAGACTCACCCACACACTGAAACAAACTTGACCTCTCAGTACCCCCAAGTCAATTCTCTAAGATTAAGTTACAGAGAAGGTACCCATTTGCATTGGTTAAGTGAGTTTCCTTATTGGGAGTTCCTTATGCAAATAAAATCACATTTCTTATACAAAATAGAAATAGCATTGGCTTTGAGTCAGAGGATCTGGGTTCAAATCCTGGCTCTGACACTTAACTACCTGTGTGACCTTCAGTAAATCACTTAACCTCCCTGGGCCTCAGTTTCCTCATTTGTAAAATGAGGAGATTTGACTAGATTATTTCCAGCTCATGATCTATGATCCTAAATGGAAAAGAAACTGTGCTAAGTATTGGAGACACAGAAGAAAAATGTCCTACATTAATCTAAGTAATCCAAAGGAGAGAGAATACAGTTATCCCTTCCACAGCACAGGGGATAGGGGTGTGGTACCCCTGCAATCTGGAAAATCTGCATAAAATTTTTTGGCCCTCCATTCATACCATAGAAGACATCTGCACATCATGGTATTAAAAGATAAAATATGTTGATATTATAAATACTTTACAAATATTTTATGCATTTCTTCTGTGTCATCTGCAGGCCTTTGTGTGTCTGCAGCTTCCATTGATTACCCCCAAAATCTCATTTAATTTCTTATGCCACCCTGTGACATATTGAAACTACATTGGGGAAAGTTGTGATATGGAAGGGATAACTGTGCTATTAACTGGAGAGGGAGAGGTTGATAGGTATATTTTTTAGTTTGATAGTTATGGAAAGAGGAAAGTCCTCATGATGAAGTTGGCAGCTGAGCTGGACTTTGAAGGAGGAGGGACATTCCTTTCTTTGACTGTAATTATTCAGATAGTCACCTCATTTCTCTACTTTAAAGACTGTAGAGATTTGGTCTTACTGGACTAATTTCATGAAGTCTTTTTCACAGTATAGTAGAATAGCCTAAGAGCAAATTCTAAACTTTCAAGCAAAAGGTTTCAAAAAGACCACTCAGTTGTGGTCCCATTGACCTTTCTCTCCCTTCTCACACCTCAAAATACTCATATCCTGGATACATTTACAGTAATTCCATCTATGACCACTTTTTTCACCCTTATTTATTTAAAACTTTTAGTCCAAGGAACTATAAAAACTAAAAGATTTCAAAGGTTTGCAAAATATTCTTCCATTATAACATAGAGTAAAGTGGGAATGGGAAGGGATTCCTTCCATTTCAGACATGTGTGTGTGTGAGAGAGAGAGACAGAGAGAGAATGAGAGAGAGACAGAGAGAGAATGAGAGAGAGACAGAGAGAGAATGAGAGAGAGAGAGAGAGAGAGAGAGAGAGAGAGAGAGAGAGAGAGAGAGAGAGAGAGAGAGAGAGAGAGAGAGATTGTTCTCTTTTGGTGGCAGAGAAGGAAGGGATTGTCCACTCTGCTTGTTCCCTGTTTCTCTAGCAGCTGCTGTAAACTACAGTTTGGTTGGTTGACTCACCAGAAAAGGTGCCTTAGATAGCTTCAAGGTAAGTGACAGCAGATACTAGAGTGGGAGTTCTTTATGTTGGATGGCAGCAGGTCTGTGGATATATATTAAGGAGTCTGTGAAATTGGAATGGGAAAAAAAATCCATCTTGATTTTCATGAAACTCTGACTTAATTCCATATATTTTGTTTTGTGTGTTTAAAGAACATCTGTCTGAGGAGTCCATGGACTTCACCAGACTGACACAGGGGTCTGTGACACAGAAAAGGGTAAGAATCTTGATCTATGGTATAATGATATCATATCACTCTTTAGAGCTGCATTATATGATCTGTGTGCCGCTACTATAACCATATGGTCTCAAAGTTCTAAGATGGGAATGGAGAATCATTGTCAAAAAATGTCACCCTTACTTTCAATGAAAGTGCCTTTCCCAGGATGTGTTAACCTCATGTAGAAATGCTGCTTAATAGAAAATTCCTATTTGTAGAATTCTAGGTGACAAATGGTATATTCTTTCATCAAACACATGATAACAAAGAAGGCAATCTGATTTTTTAGGTATACCCACAACTTATTCTCTCATGTGCTATATTATTTCCTTTCATGCAATGGTCTTAGACTTGGTGGGCAAGAAACAAGACTAGGGTAAAGTTTGACTGGCCTCAACTGGATGGGTTCCCCTGTTAAATAACAGCCGAACCATCAATACAGCCCTGCTAGATTCTAGTTTCTTCTGCTCTCTCTGTTATCTCCAAAAACTAATTCTTCTTCCCTGTGCCTCAGTTTCTCCAACTGCACAAGATTAAGACTACTATCTCTTACTAGAGGGATATTAGATTTAATGATTCAGTGTCTTTACAGTAGCTGATATGCTCAGATGAAATCTTCTACTGAAATATAAAGCATTATTTATAGGAATTTCAAGTCACCTCCCCCTCCCCCCGCCCCAACACACACTTTTTTTTTTTTTATTATTTTATCTTTATTGGCCAGGTCCTGTTGGGACCATTAGAGTTAAGGTTGTATCAGTGTTTCCATTTTAAACCTCTCTTTTCAGGTATTTTTGACATATGGTTTGTGTTTTCAGGCCAGAGGGGATTTTATCTTAAACAAAATGTGGGAAAAAAATCCAATTGCACATCTTTCACTTAAGAGAGCCAAATGAAATGAAGAAGTTAGTGTTTTCAGATAACATTTTTCACTTCAATAAATAAGGAAAATACTTTCATTGAAACCATGGAGTTATATTTTTTAAAGTATGAAATACATACAAACACATGATGATAATGATAGGTAGTGGATGTGTGTGTGTGTGTGTGTGTGTGTGTGTATAATAAGCCATTATAAATAGTAGCCTAGGGTTTGTAAAATGCTTTGTATACATTACCCAATTTGATCTCACAATGACCCTGTGAAGTAGGTGATATTATTACCTCCATTTTATAGTTGGGGGAACGAACCAAAGCTCAAGAGGTCAAGTGACTTCCCAGGGTCATGTATCTGTTAAGCTATTAAGACAAGATTTGGACCCAGATCTTTCTGATTATGAAGCTAGCACTCTACAAGTGATGGCAGACTGCCCTTCTCTGCCTTGACTGCTTTCACTCTCTATTTATATACCTGTATACACACATGTATACATACGTATGTGTATATATATATAAAATGTGTGTGCATGTATATATATGTGTGTGGTTTTATACATGTCTATATATCTTTGTGCATAGTTTTTTATATATGTGTGTATATATACACATATATATGTGTATACATACACTCATGCTCATATATTATCACTTGGAATAGCTAAAGTGTTAATTATTCCAAGTGGTAAAATAGAGTCACTAGTGATGGTGAGTTTTCAATAAAATCGTGTTGTAATAGATTATATATTTTTTACACCAGGCTCATAGTGTGGTTTTTCCAGGTCTGACATTAAAGCCATATAGTCCATTTACACTATATCACACACACACACACACAGAATTATTTGCATATTATCTCCTCCATTAGAATGGGGGTTCCTTGAGCACAGAAACCATGTTTTTGCCTTTGTATCCCTAGTGCTTCTCATAGTGCCTGGAACACAAAGCCTTTAACAAATGCTTGCTGATTCGACTCTCTCTCTCTATGTTTCCTTGTGGACGCTTTCCAGAGTATCACTTTCTATATCATATGACAGAAGACATAGGGCCATGCTACAAAGAGCCAAGTGGGAACAGAAAGCCACAGCTTTCACTTAGAGATGCTGTGGATTTACAGGGTTGAGTGTCCCCTGCTCTAAACTAGAGGTAAAATGTTGCCCTGGGATCCTGCTTGGAAATCCCAGGGCCAAAGCCTCCCATCAGTGCTGTGTACACAATGGGAGAAAGCAGCATGGGAGCCTAAAAGCAAGATTGGATCGAATGATTCTGATCCTCCCTCATTCTGAAGGGCACAATAAATTCAGCCACACGGGTTGTATGGCACGAAGGGGTTATAAACCAGAACGAGTAATGATTTGCCTGTGTTTCCAACACCTTTGCCCCATGTAATCCCACAGAGCTGAACTTACACACCCTTCAAATATAGTAGAAATGAGCTCATTAAATTTTAATCTTCAACATGCAGCATCTAATTATAAATGTGTCTTGTCTGACTCATTTCTGCAAAGTGATATAACCACTTGCTATAGCTTTCTTTCCTATTTGCAACAAATTGGCTCCCAGTGAATTCTGAGATTGGAGGATTTACAGAACAGAAAAATGAGCCATAATTAATTCCCAAATTATGCTCTCATTAGTGGATATCTGTGTGTATACATGGGTATATCTATATGTATATACATACACATGTGTGTATATGTGTACATATACACACATACATTCATATGTACATACATATATACACACATATGGTGTTCCAAGGAAGGATGCAACACCTTTGTAATGAGACACTGCTTGGACCTGGAGGGAGTCCTAATAAAGCAAATTTTATACATTGATGTACCTCCTATTGCTTCCTCTCTTTGTTCTACCTCCCAGTTGTTAATAACACCCTGCAGCAAAAAATGTTGGTGGAGCCAAGAGCTGTCCAGATAAGAGAAAAGGTCACGACCCCCTAGTGCGTGTTCATCAGCAAACGGACAGCAATCTGAAAATAAGAGGATGCCTGTCAATATGGAGTGGAAGGCAGCGGCATCCCCTCCAATTGAAGGCAATGAATGCTCATACAGTTGTACGGGGCTCCAACCTTAACCAAAAATCAATAATCAACAAAGTATTATAATATGAAGTGACTGAATCACAAGGGCTGGGGGTGGTAGGGGGGCTGATGGAGGGAAGGCAACACATGTGCAAATCTTTCCAAATGCTGCACACATGTCAGCAGAGAGGCCGTGTATTCTTCCCTGGGATCTGCATTTCAGAGAGGACTGGGTGAAGGAGGTATCAGACACATCAAATGGAGAGCAAAATTCAAAGCATTGAGTTGTATTATTAATGTAGCATACAGCCAGCAGTACTGGTCCCTTTCCTTGAATGAGGTCCTAAAACCGATAAAAATGGAGACTGCCGCAGCCTGTTTGATCTCGGGCCCAAATGCTGAAGCTGACTGGTAACCTTAATTCATGTATATTTTATTACCACTGCCTTGGATAATTGCAAAAGCAATGAAGGTGTTGTAGAACAAGCAGCTTTCTTTAGGATAGGAGCAGGGAGAAAGGAGACCTTTGTGCATGAGGTTTCCGGAGAACAAAATGACGGGACTCAGGCTCCCAGAATGATTTAGACAAAGAATTGTTTTTTTTCCCCTCAAGGTCACCTCTGTTGAAATGCCTTGGCCTTTTGGTGAATAATCTTACCTCCTCCAAGAAGCCTTCTGAGATTCACCAGAAATAAGGTATGGCTATGTCCGTGACTCTGACCAAATGTCTGACTACCCACATGCATCTGGGAATAATTTCATGTGAAAATTAAGCAACAGGGGGGAAGCTAGGTGGCGCAGTAAATAGAGCACTGACCCTGAAGTCAGGAGGACCTGAGTTCAAATTCAGACTCAGACACTTAACACACTAGCAGTGTGACTTTGGGCAAGTCACTTAACCCCAATTGCCCTCCAAAAAAAAAGCAAAAAAAATTAATCAACAAACTGCAAAACACATGTGTGTATACATATATATATATACACACATACACACATAGAAACATGTTTTGCAGTTTGTTGATTAATTTTTTTTGCTTTTATGTGTATGTGTGTGTATGTGTGATTATGACTCTAAGTAGCAGAGGAGGTGCCAAGGGAGTTTCCTATGTGGATACTATACTTCAATAGGAGTTTCCTATATGGATGAAATCATAGTTCTAGTTAAATCTTCTTAGAATATTACTCTTAAATGACTGGGTCTTTTTAGTAACTACTTCAGAAAACCTCTCTTTACACCCATTGCTAAATTAAAACAAAAACAAGCCCATTTGGTGATAAGACCTTCATTTTTCTTTCCCCATCACAAGTGAAATGGGAAATGAATTCTGCAGCATCAATAGCTGTTACTTGTTTTGACTTTTTCTGGGTGGGGCCGAACTTTTTGCTTAGGCTGAGGAGGTACAAAAAGAAAAAAGTCCAAAAGGAATACCAAGGGATCAGGTCGCTTGCCTGTCAGCTACTTTAAAAATAATATAGGCTTCTCTTCCCTCCCACTATACACTTTTACGAGAAGAGTAAAATGTTGTCAGCATTCAAAGGACATCAGAAGGAATTAAATATTCAAGCTTTCTAAGCCTCAATTAGGTCCAGAGTAGCTGAGTCTGGACATGGAAAAGAGAGGACGTCAGTTCCTTTTTTAGTTACTCTGCTGGGAAAAGTCATGTGGGATATTTGGTTACCTTGTGGAAAACTCAAATTTTGTAAACTTGCTTTAAAAAAATAATTTTTCTTGGAGGGATCTAGAGAGGAAACTGACCCCCTCCCCCATGGAAGCTTTCAATATCACCTAGTTATTCTTGATAAGTAGATACTAAGGTCAAATATTTCTTTAAATTTGGCATTCAAGAAGTCTGATTTTTAGAGGTAGATGGAGTGGGGTCGTAACTTATGGGGAACAGAGAGATGCTTTTTGGAGAGGGGGCTAAAAGATCTTGAAACCAACCATCATAACACGTGCAATGTAATGTGGTAGAGTTAGGAAGGACCTTAAGGAATGCCTAGTCCAATGCCTTGTTTTTACAGAGAACAATATTGAGGACCCAGACATGGAAGTGGTTTGCCCAAGATCACAGAAGACTCATTCATAAGGCCAATAAGGACATTGAGGCTGACTTGAGGTGGAGGTAAATGGAGTTCAAATATCACAGATTCAGAAATCATTATAGCTGGAAAGAATCTTAGAGACCAAATTGTCCACTCCTCACTTGATTTTTTAAAATTCTGAATTTAACGAACAACAAAGAAAATAAGCATTTCCATATACATGGTGGAAGAATCTCTATGTAGAACTTGATCTTCTTTTCAAGTACATCATATTGCAAAGTTCCAAATTGCTTTCCAGATGGGTTCACAGGGGAAGTTAGTATTAGAGATGGTTTGTCATTGGAAAGAACATGTAGTTTTTTTGTTGTTGCTAAGAATTCCAAATGAGGAAACTTCTAGTAAAGCAGATCACCTTGTGCTTTTTAATCTGAAGTCATAGACAGCTGTCTGAGAGGCCTTGCTTAAGGTCATAATGAGTATGTGTCAAAAGGGGGACTTGAACCCAGATCTTCCTGAATCCCAGGCTATGTGTGTGTTATCTCCTTATTTTCTGGTGGTGAAGTTGATCCCTAGTGACTTAGCCATGGTGCCTTGCCCCTCACCCACTAAGGTGTTAGAGAACTAGACTAGTTCACACACACACACACACACACACACACAAAGTCTTTAAGTCTTCACTCCCTGAACCAATCAAGTCTAGTGGACAACTTTATTGCTTTTTAGGATGTGGTGACTTGCATGGCTGTGGGACTTTGCCAAGTCTGCAGTTTCAGCCTTTTTGTGAGTTGGCCTTTTTTATGCCTTTAGACAACCAGGAAGCCATACCAATGCTTCATTGTTAGCCCTGGGGGTCAATCAAATCTCTGGTGCAGCTTTACTACTTTTTAGGGGAAAACCAGCCTTCTCTACATGGCAGGGGAGTTAGATATATATTCTTCCCTACATGGTTGGTCACCAGGGAAACATCTGTGGCCCCTGTAGCTCATGACAACTGTCTCCTCATGTAGGACGGGTTGTGATTAGCACTGGGGGAAGGACTGCCCACAGAGTGATGGAATGATGGAATCACAGACCTTTTGAATTATACACAGGTCTGTGTATTCCTCCATAGAAGGTCTGCTTTGATGTATCATTGTAGTCAAGCTCATGAACAGGCCAGTGGAACAGAAACTCTGACAGGTCATACAAAGTGAAAAGGCTTGATCCTAGGATAGCAGCTGCACAATGAATTTTTTGACCATATAAACTCTTGGCTAAGTTTCAGGCAGCTAATTTGTGCAATGGATTGGATGCTGGGTCTGACGTCAGGAAGATCTGAGTTCAAATCTGGCCTCAGATGCTTACAAGCTGTATGACCCTTGGGCAGGCCACTTTACCTCTGTTTGCCTGAATTTCCTCATCTTTAAAATGATAATAATAATATGTGATAGAAATGGAATAGAAAGATCCCCCTGTGCTGGCTTGGTGTGATAGTAATGGCATTTAAAGATTCCCCCTGTATTGGCTTGGTTTTCAAACTGATTGTGTTAAAACCCAGAGCTTGTTAATCCCACCTGTGGGATGGACTTGTTGATGTGAAAAGAAAGTCCTGAACTGGGAGGAGCTGGTGATGTAGATTTGGAGAGACAAGAGAGAGGCGGAAGATCTTTTTGGAAGCAGCACCTCCTGGAGGCAGAGAGAGAATTGCTGGTGGCCACTTTGAATTGCCCTGGACTTTTGAGACCTGCCCCCTGAGCTGCCAAGGACTGAGGAGACATGGCTGTTCTGCTGGTACTTTGTCTGTCTGTTTTGATGTTGTTTTGCCAGATTTGTCCACTGGTGAAAGACAGTCCTTTTGTTGAAGAAGTCCTGGAATCTGGCTGTTCACTAAGAAGCCCTGAGACTGTCCTGCAGACAGAGAGTGAATACTGTCCACTGGTGAAGGACAGTGCTGTTGTTGCAGGGGTCTGGGAACCTTCCTGTTGGTTCAGAAGCCCTGAAGAAGGATTTTCTTGTTGTATGTTTACAAAAATCCTGGGAGAGGGTTTTGCTAATGTTTTCAGAGGTTCTAGGACTGTTCTGCAGACAGAGGATGAATTAATGAAGAGACTGGCAATGTATCTTTTGGCCTTGCTAAGCCTTGTCTCCCCAGGAACTAAGATTGCTGAGAACTTGCCTCCTGTCAAGATGAAGAAAAGACCTCCATTTGGGTATTAAGTGCTGTGCTTAAACTTGTTGTAACCCTGGGGTAGATTCAATTGTGATCCAGGGGTGGGGCACTTTTGACCTTTTTGTGTTCTATGGTTGAACAAATGAATATACTTTACTTAGATTGGAAACTAATCTCCATTTGAGAAGAGGGGCTTTGTGGTGGACTAAATGAAGGTACAGCCTAGGGGTGGAGTAGTATTTAGAACAGGGACTCTGTAATTGATTGAATGATTGGAAGGTCCTGGGGTGGGGTAGTCCTTGGAGATTATTTAATCACCCTTAGTAAATGCTGTATTTTGAATGATGTCATGTTTTGATCTTCTCTGTTCTTAATTTGTCACTGAATAAAATGGAGAGCACCTATGCTGGTATTTTGAACCTTGGGAAGTTCCCTTTCCTTGGCATTACATTACATAATAACAGCACCTACCTCCCAAGGTTGCTGTGAGGATCAAATAAGATATCTATAAAGGGTTTAGCACAGTGCTTGGCACATAGTAGGTGTTATATAAATGCTAGCTGCTGCTGCTACCACCACCACTACTACTACTGCTACTACTACTCGCTACTGCTGCTCCTGCTACTACTATTACTACTATAGAGGATCTAAAGCTTACATGGTTGGAGTACTCTCATTGGTCAACATCACATGTGAGATATTACTGGTATAGGGAGCTATGCCTTGAAGACTAGCACCTTCACTTCAATTTATAATCTTAGAGAATCTCTTAGAACACTCTAACTTTCCCAGGCTCATATAGCCCATGTGTCTCATAGGTAATACTTGAATTCAACTCTTCATGGTTCCAAGGGTGGCTCTCTATCTACCATGTCTTGCTGTCTCACTGTCAACATTTTAAAGTAGAATTAATCTTTTCCACTATTTGGGGTTAAGTCATATGCCTGCTACACAACTGATCCCTCTCCAACTTAGGCCTTAGCTGATAATGAGCAGCACTGGGCATGAGAGGCAAATGAAACTAGGAGTGGTATTACTTCTGCCCTCTTACTGCTACTTAAATAGCTAGTTAGATAAAAATCTTACAGAAAAATTCAAGTCAGCCCATAGGCCAGATCAAGTTATATCCGACAATTATACTTATAAACATACTGTAACCCCATTGACCATCCAGCATGACATGCCACAGACAGGAGAGAACCAATGGATACTTTTAATTTATGACCAATAAATGTGAAAAAAATATATTTTCCTCTTTTATGTGCAGATGAACAAATAGGAAAGCTAGAGAAATTGTGTCACTTTCTTAATTTTTATATACAAATGAGTTCATGCACATGTGCTCAATTAAGGAAAAAGGCTTCCATTAGTCATCAACAAGAATTTATTAAGTGCCTACTATGTGGTAGGTATTGTGCTGAATACCCACTAAAGTTCAGACTTTCCCCTTGGGACTCTGAGGCCTAATTGGTGAACTTTCACCTTCTGTTTTCTGGAACCAGACTATCATGCTCCTTCCTAGCCATTTTCAAACACCTGATTTTCCTACCATCATTTCCCTGATCTAAGTTTCTTTTATTAACTTCCTGCATCAGACTAAGCTCCTGGAGGGCAGGGACTGTCTTGCTTATTGATTTTTGTATCCTCAGCATTTTAGGAAGGTGAGAGAAGTACTTAAATGCTTTTCATTCCTTCATTCAGTTCTCCCTTAGTAATATATATGCATGTAATATATACATACATATATGCTACACATATATTGATATATGTATTATATCTACATACACATGCACAAATCACTTATGGTCATTAAATAAAGTAGGTCTCCTTTTATAATCAACCTTAAATGGTAAAAAAGGAAAGAAGAAGTCTGATGTCTAGTGGCATGACATGGCAAGAAGTCTAATGGCAAGACATACCTTCTATGTTGGGATTGTCACATCTCTATTTTTTTGTTTGTTCTCTTTCTTCAAAGAATGGTACTTTTCTTTAACCTCAAAAAAGTCTTACCTGGCACAGATGACTTTTGAAAAACTGCACCATCAGCAAGCCAGGGAGCTTATTACCTTGTTAATTAGGGTCACTGCCCACCAATAATTTAGCCAATAATATGGTATTTTTTAATAAGGCAGTTACTGCATTTATTATTTCTTTTGGCTAAAGCCATAATAAACAGGATGAAATGCTTTAATTTATGAAGCTCTTATTCAGTATGAATGCATTTACCACGGCCCTAAATTTTCTTGAAGCCTTCAGAATTTCTGTTACTAAGGTCCATTTCCTAATTTAAGATACAAACCCTACCTGCCACATTTTTTTATTCTTTTTAGTTTGGTAAAAGACTCAAGATGTTAGAGATTATTTATTCAGAAAAACATTTGGGGTATCTAATGGAAGTATTTTAACAAAAGGTTAAACCTAATTTCTCTCTCTCTCTCTCTCTCTCTCTCTCTCTCTCTCTCTCTCTCTCTCTCTCTCTCTCTCTCTCTCTTTCTTTCTCTCTCCTCTAAGAAATGTTAGCCATAATCAGGAGCTAGACACATATAATGCCATATTCAAAAAATAAAAAAAAAATCAACAGACTCACTACAAAATCCTAGATGATCCTAAGATCCCTTTTAACTCTGTATTCTATGAATAATTCTACTATAAAGTAAGTAGGAGAAAAAATAATGTTCAATGACATACAACTCTTAGATTCTACATTCTTCTTTCACTCTGCCAATGCATGGCAGGCTTTAAGAAGAGACAAAGAAACTGGTCAACTATGAGGTGCACTCTAAGGAATTCTAGGAGGCTCCCTCTCCACAGCCCAAATATTACTCCACTCAGCATACCTAATGCTATCATCTGGAAACTGATTTCTTTGGGTTATGTGTTATCTTCTTTCAGTGGCTCCTGAGGGAAAAAGTCAATTCTGGGAGTATCTACCCATAAACCCTCAGCACCTTAACATGGATAAATCTGTTAAATCCTTTTTGTCCTTCACAGGAGAGAACTGGGATAGCCAAAGAGTCATTGGTCCTGATAAGAGAAAAAGAGCACTGACCAGGAAAGCAGGGATTTACAAAGAAAACCTTTGCCTATTTTTCCATTTTGCTCAGGACCAGCTCTGTCACATCAGGCAACAGCATGAAACATTTTGGTTCTGCTTAGTTCAACCACTCAAAAAGAATTTATTATGCACTTAATGTGTACCTGGCACATTTTCCCCTTTCTCTGAAGATCAAAAATAGCTTGATAAATGTCACTCAGAAAACTAGACGCATTAGAAAGAAGCCCATTCTTGTAATTCAGAGGACTTGGGTTCCACATCCTATCTCTGACAGATATTAGCTATATGACCATGGGAAAACCACATAAGTACTCTATTTCCAAGGAAAAGATTATATTCATTGTAGAATTGCTGCTTACTGCATGGATGATGGGAGTTTTTAGACTAGTAATTCCGTGCTCAAAAGAACTCATAAGTCTGGGGTGGGGAGGCAAGGTGAGACTAAAAAAAAAACATTTATAGTCTTCCTAGTAAACAACATCAGTGCCTACTCAAAAAAGATGGTGATTATGTAAAAATAGTACATGACAAAAATGTATTTTAACATTAGGATTAGGATTTTTTTCAAAAGCATCTTATAGCCTTGATTCCATCCAGAAGCTGATTGCTGAAGGTTTGCAGGTCTCATTTGTTCCTTCTGTGAACATTTAAGGAGTTCCTCCTATATGCAAAGTAGAGTACTTACAAAGGCAAAATGGTTATTTGGGTGGAGGATCCATGATATAACCTGCACTCTTTAAAGGGGAAGTAAAAATGATCTGTCCTTCCTTGAAGTTCTGCTTAGTAGTCTATGGAAGTTACCATATAATCAATCAATCAATAAACTTTTATTAAATACCTACTATGTGCTAAGTACTAACCACAGGTGAAAAAGGGATTCCAAAGAAACTGAAAGTTAAGAAACTAAATCAATACCCCTGATTCCAACCAATAAAAACCCAGTGTGTTTGTGTGTATGGCTTGCTTGGATTCCCCAGGAGGGAATCAGGTACTCGTCAGAGAGTCAGTGTAGTGAATTGAAAGAAACGTTGCAGATTTGATGTCAGAGGATTTAGATTCAAATTCTAGCTTTGCTACTAGCTTCTGAATGAACTTGGCAAGTCAACTTACCTTCTCTGCACCCCAGTTTTCTCATCTTTCAAACAAGAGTTTTGGACTGGATGACCATTAAAGTACCTTCCGACTCTAACTATGATCTTATGGTCTTGGGAGGGTACAGAAATCATCATTGTAAACTGATGATTAGTATGGATGTTTGCTCTGGATCTGATGATCCAATTTACTTTTTTAAAAATACATTTTTATTGGTATCAGATGTTGCTATATCACTTACATATGCTAGGTGGCACAGTGAATAGTGCTGGGCCTAGAGTCAGGAGGACCTGAGTTCAAATCTGACCTTAGACACTTACTAGCTGTGTGACCCTGGGCAAGTCAGTTAACCTTGTTTGCCTCAGTTTCTAAAATGATCTGGAAAAGGAAATGGTAAACCACTCCAGTATCTTTGCCAAGAAAACCCCAAAAATGTGTCAAGAGAGTCAGACACGACTGGCAATGATTCAACAACATTCCCTATTGTCTTTTCCCATGACACTCCCCAAAAGCCACTCATTATAATAAAGAAAAAGAAAGAAAAAAAATTGCAACAAAACTGACCACCAGATCTAAAAAGTCTGACTGTATTTACTGTATTCAACAACTATGGATCCTTACCTCTGCAGAGGAATGAAGGAAAGCATCTTCTCATATCTCTTATTTGGAGACAGATGTGGGCATTATAATTTTTCAGTATTCATTTTTGATTGTCTTGTTACTTCCATCTATATTGTTTTAATCATTATGTGTATGTGTAATAATTTTAATCATCTGTGTGTATGTGTAATGGTAATGAGAATTTGAAGATCTTCCTTGCCCCTTAATAAGCCCCAGGGAGTTTGAAGACCTTCCCTGCTTTGAAAATAAGCTCTTCCCCCTAATAGGCTGAATGTAGTCACATGAAGCCTGTGGTGGGAGGAGTTTGCTGAAGCGTGGACCAGAGTCCACAGGAAGCTGGGAGTCAGAGCCAGATAGACAGTGGGAGAGAGAGGATGCTCAGGCAAGGAGTCAGTTAAACTTGTGAGTAAAATATTGGTCAAATATTGGTCTGTGGGAAGGCTAAAGAATGATGTGACTCTCTGCTAGGTTGTGGTGCATTAACTTCTATGTTGCTATGATGGATTTAGTTTCCTGGTGTTGGAATTTGGTTTTTTGGTGTCTGAATAAATGTTTTGCTTCTGTCTTATGGAGAGTCTTGTTATATTTTGTGCTTGAGCACCATGCAGGTCTATTTATAGTGATCATGGGTGCTGTAAATTTTGCATTGGTGCTACAGTATGTTGTATTGGAAATGCAAATTTAAAGATCTTCCCTGCCCCTAGGCCCTTTGATAGGCATAAGAGACTCTGAGAACCTTCCTTGATTTGAAAATATACTCTGCCTCCTAATAGGCTGAATGAGGTCACATGGAGCCTGTGGCAGGAGGCTTGGTCTTCAGGCATGCCCACACCTTGATGCTGTATGATTGGGCAGTGAGTCAAGAGGGTGGTTACATTCTCTGACCCAGGAGAAGGCTATATGTGAGGCTTTGCTTTGGGGCTCACTTTGAGAAGTGTTCTGTGATTTGACTAGATGAGATTCTGGAAAGCCGTTGTTGAGAGCCCCCTGACTTTGAAAAACCCAAATGTTGATTTGTTATGGATGTAATGGTTGGACAGTTTGGAAACCTGTCTACTTGATCTGTTTCTCTGTCTTGATAATTCTATCTGTATACTCTGAAGTTCGGGGTGCTGACCTTTTTCCCCTGAACTAGGTAAACGATACATATTTGATTAAAGTAAGCTTGTTAACCCATGTTGAGTTGCTTTCCTTTGTCAAAGCAGATCCAAGAACCTGTATTGGCAGCCAACCTGGGGACGCTGGGGTGCTTGCTGCTACATATGTCTATCTGTACACATGAATATACCTGTTTTTGCTTACTTTACTTTGTTTCAGCTCATGAAAGTCTTATTGTATTTCTTCATATGCATTATTTTTAATGGCACAGTAGTATTGCATCACATTCCTATCACAATTTGCTTAATTATGTCTCAATGAATGGGTAGATACTATGTTTCTCGATATTTAGTACTACAAAAAGTGTTGCTATTACTATTTTGGTAGTTATCAGGACTTTCTATTCTTTTCTTTTTCTTAACCATTAACTTCCTTAAGCCATATGCCCAGCAGTGAGATCCTGGGTCAAAGTATATGCACATTTTAGTAACTTTTCTTACATGATTACAAATTGCTTTCCAGAACGGTTGGGCTCCAACAATTGATAGTTACACCAACATAATATCACTGTGTTGGTCTTTCAACAGCGTCTCCAACACTGACTATTCCCATCTTAACCTTACTTCTGGTAGTGCTCCCCAGTAATAACAATAACAATCATACTCCTAAAAGCATGAATTTATATTTATTATTACTTTAGAGTTTTAACAAGCATTTAATATATTTTATCTTCAATCCTCCACTCCCTATCCACTCCCAACCCTCCACTAATATCTCTATAATGCTTTAAGCCTTGCAAAATGTTTTTTACATATTATATCATTTGATCCTTTTAATAGCCCTGTGAGATAGGTGCTCTTATTTTCCTCATTTTACGTATGAGGAAACTGAAGCTGGAAGATGCTAAATGACTTGACTATAGTCAATCACACAGCCAATAAATCTATGAAGCAGCATTTGAACTTGGCCCTTCCTCACTCTAAGTTCGACATTCTATCTGCCACAGCACCTAACTCTATAAAAGATCTAGTGTAGTGATGCGTTTGGGGGCCAAAGTTGCCCTAAGACAGTAGCAGACAGTGGGAAGTTTAGAGGCTTGGCCTTGGGCAAGGAGTTGTAAACAACAGCAAGAGGACAAGCACCAGGTCTTGAGCCCCAAATACTGCTGGTGGGCCGCCCTTTATCTCTATGCTTCATAGCTCCCCTGTTAAAATAAATATACAAACTCTCTCAGATTTTGCTGTACTTTTCAACCCAAGGTGTCTGCTCACTCTCAAAAAGGTTTATCCCTAGGACTCTCCTTCCCAGAGCAAAACAGTGAAAGCAAAAGATCATGGGATCATAGACTTAGCTTTTGAAGGGAACTTGGAGGTCATCTAATTCAATGCATCTATTTTTCAGATGAGGAAACTGAGGCAGATAAAGATTAAGTGACTTACCCAGTGTTGCATGGGTAGTGAAGGTTGGCTTTGATGTCCCCACTGTCCTGGTACCTTCCTTAGACTCTTCACTCTCTCATTTCTCTCTCTTCGTTTAGATAAAAAAAAATCTTTCAAAGACAATATTACATATATTCCTACTTTCAAAATTAGATATAGCTTGGTGCCTTTTATGACCATGTGATTCCTCTGCTTCATATTGCCCAGTATATTTCCTTTTTCATCCTTGGTCATACTGGAGGTTTTTGAACAAAAGAGTGGCATTATCAGACCCATGATTCAGAAAAAAAAATCACTTCAGCACTTGTGTGGAGGATGGCGAGGACAGACTTGAGACAGACCAATTAGCAGGCTCTTGGCTATAGACCAGGCCAGAGGTGAAGAGGGCCTTGCATCAGGGTGGTAACTGCATTAGTAGAATGAAAGGAACACATAGGAGAGATGTTGTGAAGGGAGAAATGACAAGATTTGTCAACTAATTGGATATTTGAAATGAGAGAGAGAGAGAATGAAAAGTTAAAGATGATACCAAGGGTGCGACCTGGGAGGATGGTGATTTCCTTTAACAAAAATAAGGCAGTAAAGTATTTGTACTTAATAGTAATCAGATGGTTGTATTTAGGATTTGGAAATGTGCTCAAGGATGACTCTGGGGTTGTGAGCCTTAGATCTAGAAGGAGGGTGACCTGCTGGATAGGTAAAGCAAGTTAGCAGGAGCAGTGGGTTTAGGGAGAAGCATCATGATTCCTGTTTTAGACTTGTTAAGTTTGAAATTAATATGTGACATCTACTTTAAAATGTCCAATAGGCAGCTGGGGAGGCAAGACTTGAGCTTAGGGGAGAGACTAGGCAAGCTATTGAGATCTGGGAGTGATCTGCAGGAAGACCTCTGGTCAACTTAACCTCTTTCTGCTTCAATTTCCTTCACTATAGAATGGAGGAAATAATAACACCTATGTCCCAGGGTTATTATGAGGATAAATGAGATAATGCTTGTAGAGTGCTTAGTACAGTTCCTAGACCATAATAAGCACTAAATAAATGGCTGCTTTCCTTTTCTTCTTTGGCTTCTGACACTACTTTGAGGAATGGAAGGATGATATAGTCTTTCCTAGAGTTAGAAAGGACCCAGTTTCTCCATGACCTCAGATGCCTGAAACTTCTTATACAGTCTCACTCAAGAAGATGCTGTCCTAGCTGTCACCTTTCCCAGCACAACCAAACACCAACTATGTAAGTGCAGGGCATAAGCTGTGCCCCAAACCTTTGCCTCCTCCTGTTCTACCACTTGTTCTAGAGTGTCAACGTCAGGGCAGAATCTGTCCCTACCACCCCAGCCTTGTAGAGGAAGAAGAAGATTTTCAGAGGAACCCCATGCCATCAGACTTTGCCAAGAATATAGAGATAAAATATAATGGCCTAATTTTAGTTAAGTGATTGCTCTCATAAAGTAAAAGAGGACTTGTTCTCACATAGAACATTAACCCTGCATTGCTCAGACAATTAAGGAAAGTCATAAATTAATCCACAGTCATAATCTTAAAGGACAAGAGGTATGTAGAATTTTTCTCTTATTGAATTAAAAAAATAAAGAAAACAAACCTATTTTACATTGCATAGAAATCCAATCTAATCTAATAAACATTAAGTGCCTAGGATATGTTAAGTACTAGGGATATAGTTAATGAAAAGAAAGACAGTCACTGCACTAAAGAAATTTACAATCTAATGTGGAGTAACAAACACAAAGTGTGTGTGGGGGGAATAATAAGAAATACTTGGTGTGGGAGTGGGGAATCTTGTTATGGGGAGTTGAAACCAGGCAGAACAGCACATTCAGGGTGGTTGCAGCTGTTCAATCATTCAGTTGTGTCTGATTCTTCAGGCCTTGTGGATCATAGCATGACAATACTATCCATGGAATTTTCTTGACAAAGGTACTAGAGTGGTTTGTCAGTTCCTTCTCCAGTGGACTAAGGTAAATAGAAGTTAAGTGGCTTGCCCAGGGGTACAAGCTAATAAATGTATAGGCTGGATTTCAACTCGTCTTCCCGACTCCAGGACAAGTGTTCTATTCACTAAGCTACCTGGCTGACAAAGATGCAGAGTGGAGTGAATCCCAAAGTCCAGTTTCTGCCCTAACGAAAGACACTGGAAGGAATTTGGTATTCCACCTTCTAGCCCTCCAATCAGAGGTGAGACGTATGTTTATGTACAGAATTTTGAATCATTATGATAAAGGCTCGATTATTTCTTGCTTTTGCCTTTTCCCCTTTTGTCTTCTCAGTCCCTTCCTTCACTAAAATTAGGTCACTACCTTTATTACTAAGATCAATTGTTCACTGCTACTTTAGAGTTCAGAGGAAGGGGAGATCTATGTTGGCTGAGCTAGTCAAGGGGAGCTTTACTGGGAAGCAAAATTAAAGATGGATTCATATTTGTTGGGTAGTATTTGGCTAGGTGCAGAGGAGATGAATTCCAAGCAGCTTTTAGGGCCTCAGCAAATGCACACAAGGAATAAGGCACAAAATATAGTGAAAGGACAGTGAACAGACCAGTTGGGTTTGAGTGGAGAGTTCTAGGGCACAAGTCTGGAAAGGTAGGTTTGGGCTAAATTGAAGGAAGTGTTGGAAGATTTGAATGGCAGGTTAAATAACTTGGAATTTTATTTGTGGGTAGAAAAAAATAATTTGGTACCTTTTAAACCTGTGAAAGTTTTTGTTTTGTTTTTAGGAAAGAAAAAAATGACATAATTGAAAGCAGTATTTTAGGAAGATTCAGCTGGCTCCATTGTTATAATTGGTGAGTTTGATTCTGAAAGCAGGATGGTATGTTGGATAAAGAGCAGGACATGCCTCCAGAGTCAAGGAGGCCTGGATTCAAGTCCCACTTCTGATATATCCTGGCATCGTGGGCCTGGACAAGTCACATAACCACTCATTGCTTTTGGACACCTCTCTAAGACTCTAAGTTGACCTGTATTAGGAAAGGGATTTCTTCAACTTAAAGTTCTCTATATTGACAATGGCATCTAGGTCATGAAGTGGACAGAGCTATGGGTCTGAAGTCAGGAAGAACTTGAGTTCAAATCTAGCTGTGTGACCTTGAATAATATCTTAACCTCTGTTTGCCTCTTTTTTTTGCCTTTTGGAGGGAAATTGGGGTTAAGTGACTTGCCCAAGGTCACACGGCTAGTTTTTGTGTGTGTGTGTGTGTGTGTGTGTTAATTGTCTGATGCAAGATTTGAACTCAGGTCCTCCTGACTCCAGGGCTGGTGGTCTATTCACTGCGCCACCTAGCCACCCCAATGTTTGCCTCATTTTCCTCAATTATAAAAATAGGGAAAACAACAGCACCTCCCTCAAAGTGTTGTTACAAGGATTAAATGAGATAATATTTGTAAAAGCACTTAACACAGTACTTGGAAAATAGTAGGTACTATATAAATACTTATTCCCTTCTCTTTCTCTTAGAGAAGTCACAGGTCCAGTCCCTATCCAAATCTTGTTCATCATTCTCAAAAAGGACTAATGACATCATGCTGGTGATATCTTGACTTGCTCATGAATTAGACTTAAATGAGGCAGAGTTGCTTTCTCTTTCAGTTACCAAAGTCCAGTGGCAGTACAAAAGTCAAGATGGCTGTTGAAGACCCAGAATGCTGTGAATGATTTTGCTGTTTCTGATGTCTGATCAAGCTCTATGTGCTCCATAGCACCTGCTTCAGCCTTCATGGCCACTGGAACAAATTGTTCTCATCCACCCATTCCAACAGGGAAGTTTTCACATGCTTGGGGTAGACATTCCCTTGATTCTTCAATGGGTTTGAGGTCTACCAGTTACCCTCAATCTGGTTTAGTTTGTCTTCTGAGATGCTTTTACTTGGGTGAGATCCCTGCACATTCTACAGCTTCTTGGAACCATAGGTGAGAATTGGATGACAGGTAGACACCAAAGGTGGATGAAGGGCACAGTAAGTCCTCACACCAGAGGCACTAGTCCTCCTTGAACACTCCAAATTATGAATCAAAGCACTATATAAATCATAGCTAATATAATTTTCTTATTGGAAGATGGAACTGGAGGAGTTTCAGCGGAATGCTTACTATTATAATTTCATCTTCAACATTATTATTGCTCATTTAGCAAAGATTACAATAATTATTTGGATGACCATGCCCCAAGAATTCATCACCAAGTGGACAGTTTACTTGTGATGGGCTATTCTGCATTAAGCTAGACTGGTTCTTGGCATATAGAAAGATTCTCCTGCTAGGATTAGATGTGAAGTGTTTTAGCATAAAGGGACCTGCCAGAGCTTGGGCTTTTCTAGCACAGTCTTCCAAAAGTTAGGTTTACCGCTGACCCATGAAGAGTCCCCAGAGTAGAACTTTGTGAAGCTTCCTCTAGCGGCAGGAACACATTTCCACTTGAGACAAGGAGATATCCAGTGCAAAGGATGTTATCAGAGAAATAGATGACTGTGAAAATAGATGGGTTGTTCACTTAAGAAGAGTGATGAACAACCCATATGCTCCACTGGTATCCATACACGGTCAAGAGAATGTGAGGAGGCCCCCCAGCATGTTGGATAGGTGCTCTGAGACAGATTTATTGGAGGAAAGGGACAAGATGTGCATAGGATGAAAAGGTATGGTTTCAGTCCACTACTAAAGGTAGTAGTAAGACTGATAAGATCACAGATCAAATGAAATGCCATTTACCATGCCTAACACATATTAGGGATATAGTAAATACTTGTTTCCTTCTCTTCCATTAAAGTATTGGAGTAGTTATAATCATCACCACCACCACCATCGTCATTGAGAAAGCCATAAAGAGACTGACTAGCACCCTGAAATCAATGCTTAGGCAGCAGAACACATTTAGAGCAACTGATACCTATGACACATCAGTCAACATATTCTTTTAGCATAGCAGAATGGATAACAGATCTGGAAGGCATCCAAATACAAGCACTATTAAACTATAGAGCTTATCACTCCAAGGCAGCTATAGAAAGATTAAAATTTCCTTGTCAAAAAGGATGAAGAAGATTGCTAGATCTTCTCAGAACACATGATAAACATCTTAAAATTTTACAGAAATATTTTTGAAACAAACATATCTTACTCCACAAAGTAACAGAAATGGCTGATAACAAGTATACACCACAGAATTTTTACAAGCTAACTGTAACGGAAAATATTTTGGTTTCGAATGGAACCTATGGAATGGTTAAAATTCAAGAATGGAATCAAAAAGCAATCCATGGGTGAGATCCACATGAATTCAACCAATAATTTGTTAACAAAGAAGCACTGGACAAAAAACCTGAGCAATGCAGATTTGACTAGAGAAACAGAGATTATGATAGGATTTCAGGATCAAATCATTGCTACCAGAAATTATGGAAAAGTTATCATTAAAGAACCCAGACTTATTGATCAATGCAAACCATACAATGACATGATGGGAACTGCTATATATTACTGCAGACTGCAAAAATTTTCATCTTCTATATAAGTAGAAAGATACAACCAGGTGGCTGGGATAATACATCAGAAGCTCACTATATTTTACAACACATTAAACATTTTCATTCCACATTACAAATGCCAAAAATACTCAGCAAATAAGCTTGTACCAGAACTGAAACATCATTATAGAAAGATGCACATTGAACCACAAAAATTTAAGAACATTTTAATAGATGCCAATAATCTCCAAACTGCATGGAGTGAAAAAATTTTAAAATATGGAGATCTAAAAGAAAAAAATTAAAACTATATGGGAAAAAGATGAGATACATCCCAACTCTACCATCCCTTCTGCTACGGAAGTTGTCCCAAAGGTGTTTTTGGTAAGTCTATAGAGGATAAGCTTATATCCAAATACTTTTATTCCATTATAGAATGTGTTTTATTCATCTTCACAAGAGATTGTAGACTATTAAATATAAAAAATAATAAGAGAATATTGACTTGTCCTGGGATCTTTTCTACCTGAACTCCATTAGAAATAAGAAAAGATAAATAACAATAATCATACTAAATCATCTATTATGGGCAGGACACATTGTACTAAGAACTGGTACTATAAAGAAATAAAAACCACAAATTTGACCTTCAAAGGATTGCATTCTAGCTGAGGAGACAGAATACAATCTTAAAATATTTCAAAGTAGCGTTTGTTACATGCCAAATGAATGGTCCAGACAATAACTTCTGTAGAAATTATGAAAGACAAGTAATAGTTGAGAGTTAAATCAGTCAAGGAAGTTTTCATGGAGATGTCAGGATTGAATTAAGCAATGAAGTGGGATGTGGAAAGAGGAATGAGATAATTCCAGGCAGAATGGACACAAAGCCAACGTGAGGGGATAGGAATAGATACAGAATTCTTTAGGGAATAATAAGAAAATACTCTGTTTGGATGAAAAAGTGCATGTAGGAAAGAAATGGGAGAGAAGTTTGGGGAAGTTGGTAGATGCCAGATTTTTAGAGACTCTTGAATGCCAGAACAATGAGTTTGAGTTATTTTTTTTAGGCAAAGGAGACTTACTGAGAGGGTTTTTTTTTTAAAGTGGGGAACCTGCTTATACAAAATGATATTTTAGGAAGATTAATCTATCATCAAGACTCAGGATTGATTGGATAGGGATGAGATGGAGGCAAGGAAACCAGGTAAGAGACCACTGGAATACTCCAGACACAAGTCATTGAAAGGCTGGAATGGAGTGGTGGCACTGTGGCAGACAGTGTTGCGGATACAGAAAAAAATGTTAGGTTGGATAAAGTCTTTGATTTCAAGGAATTTACAATCTAGTTGGGGAGATAGAGTATAGGAAAAGTGAGAAACAATAGAAATATTTAATAGCAACCAACATTTATATAACACTTTAAAGTTTACAAAGTGCTTTACATACTTTAAAAAGTATGGAAGTTTACCTGTATTATTTCATTTGATCCTTACAGAAACCTTGTGTGGTAGATAGTATAAGTATTAATTCCCCCAGTTTATAGTTGAGGACATTTGTATTTAGCTCTGTGCCTAAGGTCTCACAGATAGTAAGTGAAAGAAGTGAGATTTAAACCTGAGTCTTTAGATTGAAAAGCAAGTATTCTTCTTACCTTGTACTATATAACAAGACCATATAGTACTAGAGATAACACAGATAGTGGTAGAAGAGTGTTAGCAAAGGTATAAATAAAGGTAGGTGATTGGACTTTTGTTCCATGGTGCTAAAATTTAAGAACCTGCTGGAAACACTTGCCATCCTTTAGTGATGTGGAAATGGTAGTGCAGTGGCTACTTTGCAAGGCAAATAAGTTAAAATGGTAGCCTACTAGATGTTTTGGACTCCTTTCTCTGGGATGCCAAAACTCCTATGTGATCTACCTAGTCAGGCCTCACCCAGATCCATTTCTCACTCCATGGTGATTTCCCTAGAAGCAACCTTGTGGTGTACTGAGATTATTTGCCATCACCTCCCTTCTCCAAATGTAGAGAGGGCATTTTTCATGATGCTTAGGCGGGGTGCAAAAATTGCTAGTATTGGTTCTGAATGATACAAAAAACAAGTACTATTGGTTCAGGAGAGGCAAAGATCACTGTAATCTTAAGTGGTTGGGGAAAGCTGGAAGTGTGGCCTGAACTGACTTTTAAGGGATAGGTAGGAAGAAAGAAGAAAATAAAAGATAACTCTAGGTCAAGGTGGCTGGAAGCATCAGTGAGCCACTGACAAAACAAGTGAAGTCAGGGGGAAAACATTTTAGGGGTAAGATGATTTTAGGCTTAACTATGTCAAGTTAAAGGCTATCCAAGCAGAGAATTACATAAAAAGCAATCTGCATCAAGAAATATTTTAGGGGTGGCTATGTGGTACAGTGAACAGAGCACTGGCCCTGGAGTCAGGAGGACCTGAGGTCAAATCTGGCCAATTAACCCCAATTGCCCTGCCCTCCAAAAAGCCAAAAAAAAATTTATAGGCACTTGGGAGAGGTCACAGCTGGAGACTTCTTTGGGTGTAAGATAGAAAGTTGATAAACAGAGAAGGGAGAGTAGAGTGGGTCTTTGAAGGAAAGAATGTGAAAAGAGTAAATCACCAACCATACGTATGCCAGGCCTGTGTTGATTGTGTTACAAATGCTACCTCATCTGATCCTCTCAGCACCCCTGGCAGGTAGGTACTGTTATTATCTCCATTGTATATCTGAGAAAACTGGGAGAGCAAATGACTTGTCCAAGATCATACAACTAAAAAATACCTGAAGCTGAATTTGAATTCAGGTATTCTTGGCTCTAGACCCAGTCATCTAACTACTGCATCACTTAACTACCTCTACATATGATTCTCAAGTAAAATTTATATTAAATAACAGGCTAGTTTGATTGGAAAGGTAGATTTATATCCATCTCTACTGAATATTAGGTGGATGAGCATTAGCTGATTAACATTTCAAAGGAACTGAAGCCTCTCCCCCAATTTATACGAAATAAAATTATTCACCAATTTTATTTCATCTGCAAGAATACAATATTCAAAATTTATAGCACATTTAATTCAACTCATAGCTGCTAGGGTGCTAATAGTACATGCTTTGAGAACTTCTTGTTAGGGCAATGAAGAGATAAGTCTCGGTTTGGTGGGTGAAGAAATTTTTCAAAGAGCACAAATACTAAATATTGCCTTATGTGTATTTAGATAGCTCTTTGTCTTCAGCCTGAGGGGCAATAATAACTTTCTATATACTCTCCTCTAGGTATTCCTTGCATCATGCTCTGTGGGTGCCCATTTGTGCCCTTGCATGGGCATGCGCATTTATCTACTGCATTCAGGGTGTTTTCTTTAAGTAGCAGGGCTGGTGGGTATGAGTTGGTAGAATGAGTCATTATTATTGAATACCCATGTAATTAATCTAGGAAAATCATGTACTGATGTACTATATTACCAAGCAGAGTGAAGAGTGAGAGTCTGGTGTCCTGGGGGAATTCAGACTTCTTTCAAAGCATTTTTAAAATGCAGATTTGCTCTGTTCAGGTCTGGAATGCTCATTTTTCAGCTGTCTGCCCATCCACCTCACTGGAGAACAATATACCTCTTTTCAGCTTAACAAAGAAAATAGACACCCTCAAGTGGTAGGTAAAGCAAATAATTGTAGCAACACCTAGATGTATGTACATAGATACAAACATAAAAACATGTTGTGTGTGTATATTCATGTATGTTATATATACATATATGTGTTTATTTAAAGGGCTATAAGGCAATAGTCCCTAAAAAGTAATTTGGTTAAGTAAGAACAGAATTTCACTAATCCCATAGAAAAAATATTATTTTTATGTTTGCAAAGAAAAATAAAAAATGGGGACAATTTTATATGGCTAATTCAAGCTTTTAAATATTTACATCTGAGATAGTCTGCTAATTAAGGCTGAAGGTGACTTGGGATAGATTCTTTTTTTTTTACTTTTTTGATTTCTAAAACTACTGAACAAATGTAGTTTTCTTATATTTAATATTATTTTTTAAACTAAGAGCCAATAATCATCTTGCTAAGTCCAAAGACTGAACTAATTCTGACCTGTATAGTCAAAGAAAGGTCAGATGTAGAAAACAAAAACAAAAACAAAAATACTAAAAATTCAGAGAAGTTAAAGAACTAGGATTTTAGCACATCACTGAGTACCTAAATGCAATAAGAAAATACTGCAAAACAAAGTGGAATTATTCAAAATTATTAGAGGAATATAAACACAACAATATGTTGGTCTATGTATATTTAAATAAAATTGGCATAATATCTGTGATAAAGTATTGTAACTTTGAAATGTTTAATGATATCATTTCAACTACTTTTTTGATATGATGAAATAAAAAATAATTTGTTATAGTAAAGTTTGACAAATACAACTTCACTTTTATTTATACCTTTGCATTTTAATCTGCACCTAACTTTCTTTTTTCATATTTCATTGCCATTTACATTTATATATTAACCTGGGGTTGGAAATAATGAGTTAATATGGAGCTATGTTGAGAGCAAATTTTATTACTCTAAATTTTCTGAAAGGTTCACTTTAAAGTCCCCATCACTGCCCTTGGGAAGAGGGAGGGAGATCCTCTATTGTAATGAACCAAATTGGTGTTATTAAGAAAAATTGCTCCCTCTATGGGCAACTTCCACATATCTATTACTTAAAACTGAGCTTTCCCCATCTGTTCTCGATGCTAATTGTGATGAGAAAAACAAAAAAATCACAATTTATGTCATGAAAGCGATAGCATGATTTTTCATTTCAAGCATCTGGCACATTCTTTGGAGACTCTGGCATGAACTGATACTATATTTATATCAATTTGGTTCAAATTGTTCGCAATCAGAAATACCCTCCAAAGAATTCAACTCTGGAAAAGCAGCGTTGGAAACAAAATACATTTTGAGAATGCTCTAATTTAATTTTGCAAATATTCAAATAATTGTGTTCTAAGATAGTCTAGAAATGGTCAATGAGGATGCTCACCTATTTCTTAGCTGAACATAAACAGTAATTGCAGTGAAAGTAGATTTCCCCCATCATGCCTTGTGTTCTATTGAGTTCACTCAAGATGTAATTGGAAAACAAATACAGAAACAGCATCATCAGGATAGACAGACGGGAGGGCTTGTCTTGGAAACAGGTTGTATAATGTGATAGACTTGATTTCCACTGACACAATTTATTCTCATCTAATAAAATACTGGGCTACACCTTCTGCAACCCCACTGCAGTAATGAAGCTGCCCACAGTATCATCCAAAAGATTTCAAGGAGCATTTTAATAACAACTAAATGTCCAAAATGAAGCCAGGTCTAGAAGGCAAGGCCTTGTTATTATAATAATACCTTGCTAATCTGTTTAATTCATGAACTAGACACAGCCAAAAAGCTGAAAGAACAGATTTGTGACTGAGATTTTGAACTGTTTCCCTTTTATTCCTTATAATGGACTTTCTCTTAGAAATATATGAGGCACATTTCATACTAACGTTTACCAACAATCTATGTACAGATATAACAAAGTGACTAAAAGGAGAAAAATAATTTGGGCTCAGATAAGTCACATGTCTTTGTAACATTAAGAAAACTCATTTAGTTGCTTCCCCAAATGATTAAGAAGGACATATTAGGTTCTACCTGCATGTGGCACCAAGGTAGCCATTGCACCAGTTAAGGTAATTAATTAGATACTGCCCATGTCTTTGGAGTAGCAGAATTGGTAGGCAAACTACTTTTGGGTTTGCAGCATTTTTTTTAACATGCATCTACACAATGACAGAACACTGGAGTAGGGAAGAGTAGAAAATTACATGGGAGAGTTAAGGTCTTGACTTAGTATCCAACCACAATGCTCAGACACATTCCTGGTTAGCTATCTCAAATTTTTTCAAGGTTTTTCTATGAGCCCTGTGCCCCTCCACCCAGTCTAGTGTTTTCACTTCCTCCTTTTGTTCCTGGGACATGTGAAAAAGAAGACCTTCTGAGAAGGAGAGGGAACTTAGCAAAGAGAGATACTGTATTAAGTAAGGCTTGGTATTTGGGGGGAAGGCAGGGAAGAAAGAAAACAGAAATAGATGAATAGGGAATACCTGGCAGTAGGGAGTTCAAGGTGACTAAGGTGAATCCTAATGACAACAAATTCAAGAGAATGATTAGATAAACTTTCCTATAAAATGTAATGAGCATAGAGCCTGTTTTTCCCCCTAGCACTTAGCACAATGCCTTGCATATAGTAAATGCTAATAAATGTTTATTAAATTTAATTGAATTTTACAAGGGTCAATGGACCAATTGATGCGAGGAATTCATTTTGACCTATTTGCTAAGTATTACTTTGATCCAGTGTATAAGTGGGAATTGAAGTTTTATGGTTGGTCAGGGGGTAGAAAGAAAGTCAGGAATGGACGTGCAGAAATTGATTAAGAATGTTAACTCGGGGGAAGAAGTGTTATGGAGAAAATAGTGGAGGTAGGAACAGCAGGAAGACCACTGGGTTTAAGGTGGAGAGGTAAGTCTCAGAAGTGATAATGGGATAATCGAGGATGACAGACAACTGGGACAGATGGAGATCAGGATCCCTTGGACAGGCAGATTCATGCCTGATAATTGTTCATATTTAAATTCATTCAAATGATCATATTTACTCCTAGCTGAGTTGATTCTTGAGTCAGTTCTTAGATTAAATATGTACTGTATGTGAAGCAGAATCCCAGTGGAACCTTGGAGTGCTGATATTGTCTCTTTTTTTTGGGGGGGGAGGGAGAATTAGAGAGAGTTTCCAATGTGCAATGATAAACAGAGGTGCCTAGGTACTAGATAAATTGGATGCTAGGAATTTTCTTCTTCCACATTCCATTTGACAGGAGAGCCTCCATTCTGAAGGCCCCCTCTCAAAGGAGCTTCTCCATTCTACAGGCAGGCTGCTTGGATCTTTGATCTTTGCCTTCCTTGACCTCCAGAGAGGCAAGAACAAAGTATGGTCAATGTAGGTGGAGTGGGGAGGAGTATGGACACAGTTGCTCTTGGAGGCTAATTTAACCATCCATTGTATAGCTCTGATCATAGGAAGCACCCCATTTAGTCTAAAGAAGGAAGTGAAAAGTGAATTCTGGACCTCTTCTCCCTTCCCTCCTCCCTCAGAAATCACCCAGAACTCTGTGGGAAAGATACTGAAATGTTTCTAAACATATGAAAGGGTTCTTCTCATTTTGCAAGGTTTGTTGGAAATTAAAAAAAAAATAAACACAGGTCAACTTAGAGGCTTTATTAATATTATATTTGTGGTGACATAATACATTATGCATAATTCTATAGGAATTCTACTCTAATTTAGCAATAATTCATATCCATTTATTAAACATGACAGAACCATTATTTATGTTGCAACCAGTGTAGAAAACATGCAAACAGTAAGTGCCAAGTATTTCTATATTACAAGGAATTCGATCAGATTTTGAATGCTATTACTTGGAGTGACGTAGCAGCATGAATGACTTGTCTTAAGCCTGTATCATGACTGGTATATGTAGATGCTAGCAGCAAGCTCAGCAAGTACACGTGATGTAACAATTTTTCCCCCTCAACTTGCACTGATAAATAGAAAAGTGCATATTTATCACAGGAAATGCAAAGTATATAACTTGTCAAGAGGCATTTAGCCTCCCTTGCAGTAGCACATTTTATTTCGTTCCTTTCCTCTGTCTGTTTCCTGTCTGCTAAGTGTGATCTTTTTTCCCCCTGCCTAATATCCTGTGAAGGTGCCAATTACCCTGCTGCTTATCAGTTGAAAACTATGCTTTGTGCAAAGGGAGCATCAATTATTTGTGAGCAGGGAGCTAAGCTTGCTTGAATCATAATGATAGGATGCTAGAGCTTCCAGCAAATACAACATATCAAAAGGCAACACCAGCCTAATAAGGTGCAGGCCAAAGGGAGAGTCTCAGAAGTTCAGACCTTAGAGTTTTGTTAAAGTGATGGTGGATTTTCAGGAATTCAATTTTATGCAGATGACATGTGAATCACACCTAATTAAAAACAATTAAGGAAAAGGCTCAAGCATTTTCTAGCAAGTTACCTTCCCTTAATTTTGTTAAATGAATTCTATTCAATACATTGATACCATTGGGCTTTATTTATTTGTTTTTCCCTCCCCCAAAGCATCATTATTTATGCTTTTTCCTTGTTTTTATTTTTGAGAGGGGGTGAGGGAGATTAGCTAAATATAGACAAGTTGAGAATGCAGTTAGGTTGGAAAGGTCTCACTCATACCTGGAAGTCAGCAAGACAGACTGTTACTCCCCAGTTCCTGACATTTTCTAGTTAGGATCTCTTGAATAAATCACTTAATTACTATCAGCTTCAGCCCCCTCACCTGTAAAGTGGGGACAGTAATTTTTACAAACAGGGGTAATTTAAAGGGAGGCACTTTATAAATTATAAAGGGCTACCGAATGTGAGCTAAAGTCCTGAACCGCTTGAGAGGTTGGTGGTTGGTCCTTCTCCTCCCCTTTCTCTGGGCCTGAGTTCCCATCAAGTGTTCCTGACAATCCTCTTCCTGTGCGATGAGAGGGTGAAGAGGCAACATAGCACAGTGGATAGGATTGGACTTGGAGTCAGGAAGGGCTAGAATCAAACTGTGTCAGATGTTTACCAGTGGTGTTCCCATGAACAAATCACTCAACTACTCAGCGCCTCATTTCCCCTCATCTTTAAAATGAGGGGATTGGAGTTTTGGGGCCCCTTCCAGCTCTGAATCTGTGCTTGTATAAATAAATCAATTAATCCATTTATACATGTGCATTCCTAGTGCTTAACATACTGCCTGGCATATAGTAAGTGCTTGAAGTCTGAAAGAAATAGAAAATTAATGAACAGAATATACAATTTGAAAATTAGAAAAAATAAACACAAAAGATAAAATCTTTAATATTAGAGAACCAGATAAATTAGAAACCAAAAAAGACTATAAAATGGAGAAAACTAAAAGCTGTTTGTTTGAATATACTAATTGATAAATTTTGTTTAGCCTGTTGATCCAGAAGAATGTAGAAAATCAAATTAACAATGAAAAAGTGTGAAATAATAATAGTTGAAATAGATCTTATTATTAGAATACTCTAGCACAATTACATGCCATCAAAGCAGAATTCTAAAGAAATAGAAGACTACTTACAAAAGATAAAATACACAAATTAACAGAATATCAAATTGAGACCTTAAACAATTGAATCTGAGAAAAGGAAATTAATCTAGTATAAATGAACTATCAAAAATCATCATCTAAATTGATTTATAGGAGGATTAAAAATTTTAAAGAACAATTAATACCTACATTATGCAAATTATTTTCAAAACTTCGGAGGAAACTGGTCTACCAAATTCCTTTTGTGAGATAAATGTTTATTGACTTACTGACAAATATAATCCTAATACCTAAAACATGGAAAGATAAAGAAAGAAAACTATATATTAATATTGCATATAAATATATATGTACACATATACATATATTTATATATTCTATGTATACATAGATATATATGCTCCAAAAATTTAAATAAAATTCTGGCAGTGTGGCAGAATTGATAGAGACCTACATTTGGATCCAAGAAGAACTGGGTTCAAATTCTGTCTCTGCACATACATACAGTCTTAATGACTTTGGGCAAGTCACTTAGCCTCTCAGTGCTCTAATCCAGTGGTATCAAACTCAAATAGAAATGGGAACCACTAATCCATAGGTAAGGATTTCTTTGGACCACATATCAACTTAGTTTTTAAAATGTAATATATCATCTATATTTTATTGCATTTTCTTTACTTTGTTAGATATTTCTCAATTATATTTTAATCTGCTTCCAGTATGCAGCATATATTCAAAACTGTTTATTCTATTTATCAATTTTCTATTACTCTAGGCAGCTCTTTAAGATTTTAATTTGCAAAGAAAGTAGTAATATTGTTAAAGGGAATATCCTCACTAGGGAAATCACAGGTCCAGTTCTTATCCCCATTTCCATCTGACAAAAAGACTATAGCAATTTATATATATATGTATATATATAAACCTATGTATACATACATCTATATCTATATCTATCTATATCTATATAGTGATTAAATTGGACTTATACCAGAAATGGAAGAATGGTTCAAAATTAGAAAAACAAGGAATGACACTATTTTAAAACTACTATTTAAAATATTACTACTTAAAAACTCATCCAAAACCATATTCTTATATCAAGAAATTCAGAAATACCATTAAAAAACACAACACTCACTTTCTCCCTAAAAATTCCTCAGAAGTATAGACAGAGAAGGATATCTTTAAATATGACAAAAATATCTATCTAAAGTACAATTAGCCTTATATGCAATGGGGAAATACAAGAGACTTTTCCAATAAATACAGGAGTAAAGCAAGGGATATACATCTTTCCTTGCTCCTATTTGCCACAGTTCTAGAACTGCTAGCAATGGCAGGGAGAAGAGATAAAGATATTAAAAGCATAAAGATAGACAAAGAGAGAAAAGAACTATTCCTACTTATTGGTGACATAATGGTTTACTTTGAAAATCCCATGGAAACAAAAAATGAAGTGAAACAATCGATAGTTTCAGTCACGTTGCAGACTATAAATAAACCCACAAAAAGCAGTAGTATTTCTGAGCAGCAATAATAAATTTAGGAGGCAATAAAAGGCAGGGAGACACCTAGGTTCACGAAAAATACTTTGGAAAATGTAGGTCTAGAGAGTAAGGAAAGAAGAAGAGAAAGGTTTGTATAGGAATATTAAATGACAATAGATCACTATAATTTAAAAAATTGTTTTGTGTAAATTTTAAAGTTGCTTTTCACACTGCTAGCTGCCCTTTTTTGATGACTTAATTATGTCTGTCCTTAGTAGGCCACTGCATCCTCTGTACATATTCATAGTTCGTTGCTTTTAGTCTACAGTATTTATGAAAATGGCTATAATAGTGTTTATGGTGAGATTAAATTGTTTTGAGTAAGTAGCTGAGGAGTTCTTAGTCATCCATCCATTTAGTCATTCAAAAAATATTTTAAGTGACTACTATGTAAAATTACCATGGATTAGTTATTATGGTGTAGAGATGACCAGAAATCCCTTAAGACAGTGTAGCACACTCTGGAAAGTCCTACCCTGGCTTTTCCCATTTGTGTGTGTGTGTGTGTGTGTGTGTGTGTGTGTGTGTGTGTCTTCCTATTTGAATATAAGCTCAGTGAGGGGAGGTATTGTTTCTGTTTTTATATAAACAACACAGTTCTTGGAACATAGTACAGGCTTAATAATTGCTTTTTCATATATACATACATTCATTATTCTATTTTTCACAATGAAATAGCTTTAAGTTTTGTACCAGCAATGGACTATCTATCTATCTATCTATCTATCTATCTATCTATCTATCTATCTA